>NC_141157.1:82860543-83014377 GCF_053477565.2 Lygodium microphyllum | reverse complement strand
CTATGTTGATGGAGTGACCACTTGCTATCTTAGATGTACTTCAAATAACCCTCCCCAAGTCTGATTTATAGGAGCAACTAGTTTATCTTTCTTATTGTAGTAAATTATGCAACTCATATGATATTAATTAAGGTGCCACTTCCCTTTTATTGTTTGAAACAACCATAACAATGAATAGTCAAGCTATTAGAAGGTCAATTGTGATGATTGGTCATGAAATTGCAAGGTTAAGGATTATGAAAGTGAAAGATCAAGATATGGAAGCTCAAGGGTCATCATAATAGGAGGTTAAGGGGGGAAGACTCACATGAATTCACCACATGATCTAGTCTAGTCTAAAGAGGTGATAATAGTTGTGCATGACAACAAAACAAAGAATGAACATCACAACAAAAGCATAGGTTTAGATTACACATAAGGATAATTTCAAAGCATAATGACATTATCTCAATGAGATTACTTTTTGAAATTTTGAAATTGAGCATAGAAGCATTATCTCATGATGATACCACCTTATTCCACTTAGTGATATGAAAGGGCCTGTGAGATATACAAGTAGATTAGATTAATTATCAAGATCCAAAGTTTACACCTTGAACGATAGGATAAATAGTTACTATGAATATGCATAGGGCAAGTCAACGAAACATAGTTTTGAAACTGCTTTTTGGTAATTTGAATGTTTCTCCTAAGGATGTTTTCTAAGATTCCCTAAAATCTTGAAAAAATAATTGACTGCAAAATCTAGTTAAAATAATAATGTATGGTTTTCTAGAACTCTCAAATTTAAACCTTTTTTGAAAATTAAACTAGTTTGTTTCATAAAGATAACAAAAAAAGCTATCATAAATTTTAGACTTGAATTCATACAAGTGGACTGGTAAATAATGGAAGTTTCATGCATCACTAGATTGTGCACGTTTTAGATATGGGAGAGAGTAATCCATTACCAAGGTTGACTCAGGCTTAAGGTTTTAAGGACTTCCATAATAAATGTGTACTCCTATGTCAACACGCCAAATGAATATAGTTATACAATGAGATTTCTTATACTTGTTGATAGAATTAGTACTGTTTGTCCTCTAATCGAATCTAATGATTGAAATACTAGTAGTATGTGCTACTTTATTCGCATGGACATTTTATATAAAAAGAATTTGTACAAATCACAAGAGCCTTCTTAGTGTAAATCATGTGTTTCCATGCCATAGAAAATGGCTAGACCTTCTCAACACACCATGCACTTTAAAATGCATGTGATAGGAAGTTAATAACATTTTAAAAAGAGATAAATTTATAGAGTATCACAAAGTTGACTTTATGTAACATGATGTGAAGTTTACACAAAACAA
The DNA here is from genome assembly GCF_053477565.2 of Lygodium microphyllum. Classification (NCBI taxonomy): domain Eukaryota; kingdom Viridiplantae; phylum Streptophyta; class Polypodiopsida; order Schizaeales; family Lygodiaceae; genus Lygodium; species Lygodium microphyllum. The sequence goes on along the minus strand of NC_141157.1, from coordinate 83,013,025 downwards.
GAGTATACTCATATATACGATATGGTGGAGTATTGTAAGGCATGATGCAAAGTTTACAGAGCTTCGACTCAAGAGATTTGTTCATTACTTTATAAATGTAAATATGAACTACTCAAGCAATTGAATTTAAGGATAACTAATATGTCAAATCAAGGGTGTCTCTTAGAAAGAGAGTGAGACTATGTTGAGCGGCCCAATAAGAGCTAAGATGCTCTATTGCCAACACATATCTTGACTCGATACACATTTATCAACTAGTCCGTTAATATCATACATGTATAATATATTTCACTATTTTACATTGATTAAAAATCAAATTCTCAAATCATTTTCATTATCATTGGTAGCTAATATCTCAACAAGTGTAGATATGCTTGAAAAAGTAACCACATACAATAATCAATCTTCTATCAATTCAAATGGAACATAATAGTGTTGAGAGAGAGAGAGAGAGAGAGAGAGAGAGAGAGAGAGAGAGAGAGAGAGAGAGAGAGAGAGAGAGAGAGAGAGAGAGAGAGAGAGAGAGAGAGAGAGAGAGAGAGAGAGAGAGAGAGAGAGAGAGAGAGAGAGTGTGTGTGTGTGTGTGTGTGTGTTGTATTAACATCCTTTCAAATGTCTCAAAGGCATATTGGACAAAGAGATGCACATCAAGGATTTAGTATAATAATCCACTTTGGGGTGCCATTGGTACAAAAAGAGACCCATAATATTAAATTTATAAAAGTTAGTAAATATATCGTAATTCAACATAACTAAATGCATTATAGGTTTTTTGAACTATAATGGCATTGCTACCTTGATAAAAAACCGAATTTTCCCTCGTTTCTTGCTATCGTCATCTTATCAATTTTATGTGGTCATAATTTGTGCTATGCCGATGTATACTATACGTTCATCTATCACCAATGCTTTGGTTCCTTGGGAACATTTTTACTACCTCAATACTTCATCTCTATCTTCCATGCTTCTAAACTCCAAAGTTTCCTCACTTTTTTCTTGCTTCAAGTATCCACTTGAATCCTTTTCTTCAAGAATTAGTCTTAATCTGATACCTAACACGTATGTTTGTGAACATCCTTGGTTCTGTCTATAAGCTAGTTTCTGTTGTGTTTCTTCATGGGATCCCCTCTCTTGGAGGCCTTGGAAATGTGCATGGAATGAAAGATTCCTTTGTATTATAGCTCTATCTACTATAGAAAAGATAGTGTCTTGTCATGCCTTATTAATCCACCTCCTTCCTTATTTGACTTTTCTTCTCCACTTCCTCTTGCAATTTGTTGTTTTTTTCTTTAGATTTATCTTCAATCTTATTGATTGTATCCATCTCTACCATCTCTCTCTTTAGCTCTACCAAGCATGTCAACACTTTGGCAAGTGAGCATTTCAAAACGACATTGTTTGCTTTCAAGTTGCAAACTCGCTGGCACATGTAATACCCCAATATGGACTCTACTCTTGATTGGTTTGGAAGGTGATGTGGAGATAATTAACAAAGTCTTTGGGTACATCTTGTTGTTAGGGGCACAATAGCTCAAGTCTAACCCTCGACCCTATTTGTAGCCCTTATACCATAGGGAGAGGTGGTTAGGAAGACTAGAAACCATGCAAGCATTTTGTAATCGAGTATTTAAACATCTTGAAAAATGCATATATATATATATATATATATATATATATATATATATATATATATATATATTGCGCGATATAAAGTGTGGATTAAATGTGAACACCTGGGATGATAATTATAATTATTGAAAAAAAAAGAATAGAAAGAGAAGAATGAAAGGAACAAGTGTGAGAAAATTGCAAGAACAAACTAAAGAGCAAGAATAATGGATTAATCATCTCATGATGGTGCTTTTGATGCATTGCATGAGTACAATACATGTTAGATGGTTACAAGCTAGGCAGCCAGACGGCATGGGATTTTGAGGAAGCATCCAAGAGCCACACTCCGTATGACTAATCACTTATGGCTTGATAAGCCTAGTCCATGTGGCACCCACCAACACATGGCATGAATGGAGGACTCAAAGCCATAGCAATAGTATTTATGTTTGATGTCTTTGAGAGTCATCCTCATCCTCAATCGGCATGAGAGGTGCTACAAGTTTTGATACTGGTAGGACCACTCAATACCCAAGTTGGCGTTGATGCATGCTGCATTATCAAGGATTGTAGTTTTGTCTAGTGACTCTTGGAAGCCTGCCCCCGCCTCGGATCCAGGATGATGAGCCATGACATGGTAAGTTAAGCTCCTTACCACTACACCAAGTGGGCACTTAATATTTATCCTTATGAACGTGGGGACCTTGAGTGACCCTCTCCTCTCTCTACTGCCTTGGCCCAAAGTCTCGCACATAGGGCTCCCATCTCCTCTTGGGAATCCACTCGCTCCCACTATGAATTGTGAGAAGGCAAGCAAAATACCTAGTTAAGCACTCTCCTATTTGATTATTTCAAACATAACTGTTGTTATTAATATTAATTATTGTGAAATTTGAATGTAAATGCCTACAAGAAAAGAGAGATATTACACTGCCACGAAACAAGTTTTTCTCCTATCTTAACCAATATGAAAGAAGTTATGACACATGAGACTTAGCATCTCTATCGACGATATAGATATGCCAATTGTAAATATGGAAAAAATAAATACATAATGAAATATATTTCTTTCATATACTAATTTGCAATGTGGACCAATTTGTAGATCCGATTAAAATTTTTCATTTTAATAAAGAGGTTGTGGCTATTATAATGTTTTGACTACGTTGTCGTGATGCTATGAGGACACAGTGTGAAAAAGTAAGGAATGCATCATCATCCGACTTCTTTATTGATCTAGAGAGTCAATGTGATCTAAGCCATTAGTACTAGTGTGAGTTGCATGGATTATCCAAAAATACTAGATTTTTTGATAATTTTAGCCTATTTTTGATATTATTTATTGTAAAAAAATCCCAAAAAGTTAGAAAAAGCTTCTAGATTAGGATGGCATGCAAAAATCTAGTTGCTTTTTTAGCCAATTATAGGATTTTCACAAGAGGGATAGATTGACGAAATCATGCGCGATCGCTGTAAATAGCTAGAAAATTGCAAATTGAACTGAAAGAAGAAGAAGGAGTGATCTGGAAGATTCGTGACCAGGTGCCCTAAAATTTTACCCCCTTTCGGAGCCAATGGAGCCATCAGATTTGGGTTCTGCATAGCAGAGAAGGAGCTGTAATTTTTAGGCACATTTTGTCCTATGAAGAAGCTCCAAGAGATCTAATGCCTGGAGATTGCTTCTAAGTAGTGCGAAGATTCCAGGTTCTTTCAATATATATTGATTCAATTCATTATGCTTTGTCTTCGTAGTGTTTACCACTTGTGTATTCTTTATCTTCTCTTCCATCTCCTATCTCTACTTCCTTCTACTTCTGATCCCTAGTGGATTCGATCTTTCGACAAAAACCCCTCTGACATTGGTGGACCTAATGTGAAAGGTCATCAGAAGAAGGAAAGACAAGATGGGAGAATTTTCGAATACAATCTCTAGTGATGTTTTGCAATAGTTGGTGTAAAACATGAATATTCTTATGCAGATACAACAACAACAACAACAGGTGATGTAAGCTTCAGCTCAAATAGAAAGTGTTGTGATGAATGTTTTGCAAGTAGTTGAGAGTGAGGTAAAGTTATTCAATGGCAGGAATGTATCTGCATATATATATATACCTATGCTTAGAAGATGGAATTCTTTGGGGTGGCTCAATCTGCATGGAGCTTGTATTTTTTATGTGTTATTGTTCATGAACTAAAAGCACGGATTATTGAATTATACTTGTACAATGCTGACAAGATAGCCTTCAAGAAGACACTCATGGAAGAATTTTACATTGTGGATACTAGTTTGATTATGCACAAGACTTTTCAAGAGTGGATTTTACAACCCAATAAGGGACTTGTGGCTACAGAATTGTTAAGAGAATTTTAAAGTCGATTTGAGCAATTGGATCTTGGAGAATAGCAAGCTCTTGCAAGTCAAAAAATTGAATTGTTTCTACAAGCAGTTGATCCTAAGCTTCAAGAGAAGCTTGATGATTTGCTGGTGGATCAGACTATAGAGACAGGTTTGAAAACAAAGTGGAGACATGTCAAGGAAGCTGCTACTGCACTTGTAAAGAAGCATAGAAGAAGAGAAAGATTGCATGTCTCTAGCTTGCCCACTGTTACAGGCAAGACAATTGATGTATCCAATAAGCCACCTACTTCTATGGCTAACCCTATGGCTGTACGTGCTATTGTTCCCTCTGTTAGGGAAGATGTCTTAGATGAATTGGTCAAAGGCATGCAGGATCTTCAATTGAAGTTTACAAATTTGGATGAAAAAGGACAAGAGGAAAGGGGACGGGCAGTAGCCCCTAAGCCTGGAAAAAGATGTATGTGGTGTGACAGTTTGCAGCACGAGAGAAAGGATTGTGCTGTCTATCAGGAGGCCTTGGCACGATAGCTCATCTTGGAAAGAAGGCAAGATCCATGCACAAGAAAAATGGGATTGCCTCTTGCTTTGAATTTTGGAAAGGGAGGCATGCAGAAGTTGTTGGAAGACTTGGCTGTCCGAAATGCTTATGCGGCGGTACATGCTTCTACTTTTGGTCTACAGTTGGATAGAATGCATGGCCAAGTGATGGTTGGTCCAAAGCTGAAATATGGACACATGCTTTACATGCAGCTAAAAAGAGAAAGGTCATTGATAGTGAAATGTCTCATGTAGGGCAAGATATTCGTGGCATAACTGGTTGGGAATCACCGATAAATGCATATTCAGTGTATGAATATTTAGCAAAGGTTCAAAACATAGATGTACTTGTGGAAGAAAAATGAAAAAGAGATGAAGATATTGCAAGGACATCTAAAAGAATGACAAGAAGAAGTGTGGATCAGCCTAAAGCTGCAAATCAACAATTTCCCAAGAATATTATGGAAGAGGTCAGTGATGAGAAAAAACACGATATTAAACAAGAGGGAAAAAAGAAGGGCAAGCAGCCAGGATATAAGTTGCAATCTAACATTGAGACAGCCACAAATCTTAAGAAGGTTCTTGAAGAACGGATCTTAAACAGTCGTGTGGAATTTACCTTGGGAGAGGTGCTTGGCATTGCCAAGCAAGAATTTCATGATGAGATCATTGACATAATTAAAACGAAGCGTAAGTTTCTTGGTGATACCACTAGTGCATTGCTACAATTTGAAGAGGAAACTTGTTTGTTGGTATTCGAGCTAAAAATGAGCATGAAGTAAGTATAGGATTGTCTATGTAGGATGCTACTAATCAGTGGACATCATGTGGAAAAGAGAAGAAAGTGGTTGAAAATGCATTGTCTTGTAGCAATATGCGTGGTGGAGTAAGGAAAGTGCAACAATATGGAGAAGATACTCTAGGATTTATTCCTCGAAATCATTACACAAGAAATCATTGGGCTAGAGCTACCACTGACCAGCCCATAAGCTTTCATGAAATTCTTGCATAACATTTACTTGTGAAGCTCTATCACCCAAAACTCGCAATGGTATACCCTCTTTCCTTTTAGCATGTTTCCATAAGTATCCATCTTTTAAGAAAAAACCATAGGCTTTCCTCTTGATCTTTTTAAACTCCTCATCTGACCATTCATCTCTCTTTGTTAATGTACCGAGGTGTTGACCAATTCTCAGCTACTCTCCTGCATATTTGTCTTCCAGAAACACTTCTACACAAGATGGAAAACATCCGAAGTGTCTTCTCTTTGTTGTCCAAGCTTCTATTAATGCTATAGCAACACCTTGCATTGCTAAATTCACTCTTACAACTTCATTTTCAGCTGCAAGAAAGTCATCTTCTTCCTCCTCATCCATCATCCCATCTTCATTCTCATAGCGTGCCCGAGATAACATGTCTGCCATTGGGTTATCTCTTCTTGCAATATGGTGAAATTCAGGGTTCAAAGATTTGATGTATGCAATCCATCGAAGCATAAAAATGTTCGGGGTAGCACAACTGGTAATCATACCCAATACCGATAAACAATCTGTCTCAATGACTACATGAGCACCCATAAAGTACTCCTTATCACATTTAAGGACTGTTACAATTCCCCATAATTCTCTTTTTACCTGTGGATATCTTATTTGTCGTTCAATTAATACTTTAGCACCAAAGTGAATTGCATATCTTTGCCCTTGCTCATCATCTTGCCCAATTGTCCATCCAATCCTGATTGGGCTTGTATCAACAATAATAATGTAGGCTTTCCATGTGAATAGTTAGCCTTTCTCAATGTAGGAGAAAATTTTAAGAGCTACTTTAATTTCTTCATTGCTTTTTGATGTTTCCTTTCCCAATGAAATCTCTAACCTTTCCTCAGAATGATATAGAGCATCGGCTACATGTGCAAAGTGAGGAATACATATCAAATAGAACACACATGCTCCCAAGAATCTACACACCTCTGATACATTCGTGCATACATATTGCATTCTATCAATCCCATCTATTTTTGCTGGTGATGGTCTTCACCCATAGGGCCATCACATATGCCCAACAATCAAAACCTCTTCAACTCCAATGACAAAATTTTGTCCAGAAAGAGTTAAATGCACCTCTTCTAGATGCGTCAAAATCCTCTCACAATCCACAATATGGTCTGCAACAAATTGTCTGCATCCATGAGCATCCATCTCTTCATTCTTTTCATCCACTGCAAACCCTTTGATTGGAACATCATCCAAGAAGTGAATTGTCAATTGTGGTATAAAATCCATGAGTACCCTATTCATAGCATTTGTCATGTGTGCCACTTAGTTTCTTGCATCTTGCGGGAGAGTACACATCCAAACTAACCCTACTTTCATGGTTGTGATATCCTTGCTTTCAATTGCAAGCTAAAATTGATCATACCTTGAGTAAAGATCACCCAAATAATAGATCGCTCTACCTACAAAAGCCTCTGCAAATTCATCAACCACAGAACCTACACCCACATTTCTTATAATCACTTTATTGATCGGTTGCATGTCTTGAATAAATCTCAAAGCCCCATTCTTTTTGGGCATAGTAAACCAACAATTTGAGTATGGGGTTGAAGAGGGCTCCAAGATCTTCATGCGAAACTTTTCATTTAGCAAATCCATCAGCTTTGGCAAGTAAGCTTTAGGCACCGGAATAGGCCTCAAGTTCCATGGTACATGTGGCACAGTAAATATTACCATAGGAGAGATAACATTTGGATCGACACAACCTATTTCAATTAGTTGAAATGCAAATGTCTTTCCATGCCTAGTCAACATCCGCATAAAATAGTCTCTTTCAGCAGGAAAAAGAAACCCTTATGCACCAACTTTCAATTCCTGTAATGTTTCATATGTAAACTGATGACCTATATCTTTAGGATCCCGTAAGCTTGGCTGCCTTGACACTTTTTCATACAAACCCTCACTTTCTGGTGGAAGTGGCAAAGATATTGGTTTCACCTTTTTGTCAATTATCTTATACTTTGTCTCCACAAGTTCTTCAACCCATTGTAATCCTTCTTACTCAGCAAACAATGCTATAACATCATACATGTCCAAAGAACATACTGACAACACTCTGTTTGTAGCCTCATTTTCTACATGTACAGTTGTTGAAATTTCAGCCATAGTGTCATTAATATTCAACCCATAAAAGATTCCTGAAATACCTTCATTTTCAGCTAACACTCCCAATGCTATCAGTTCCTTAGTAGCCCATTCCATAGATATACATTCAACCCTGCACATAGCTTCCATAGGCTTAAACCAACATGAACTGTTTGCTGTAAACTAAGAATAACCAAGATTAAACACATGCTTCATTCCATCAAGAGGCGAGTACATCCTCTAAACAACACTATTTTAGCCTCGCATTACAACAGTGCTTAATGAAAATCCATGTCCTCTTGATGGAATGAAGCATGTGCTTAATCATATATTTTAGTTTTTTACAGCAAACAGTTCATGTTGGTTTAAGCCTATGGAAATGATGTGCAGGGTTGAATGTATATCTATGGAATGGGCTACTAAGGAACTGAATAATCAAACACCTTTGTTTCCATACGCACTCTTGTAATATAGGACTGTCCCAAAATCACTACATATGAGTAATTATCTTGCACAAAGAAGTGTTGCTCTTCTTGTACATCACCAATTGTCACTTTAACATTAGGACATGCAGCATAAAGCTCTCCCAAAGAATTATTTGCAACCCTCATATGCCAACCATGATCAGTGTCTATAGGTCATGCACCATTTTCATACAATCCACGCTCAATGACAGCCTTACTCCACCATGCATACTGCTACAAGACAATGCATTTTCAGCCACTTTCTTCTCTTTTCCACATGCTATCCATTGATTAGTAGCATCCTGCATAGATAATATAGTACTTAATTTATGCTCATATTCATCCCAAATACCCAACAAACCAGTTTCTTCTTCAAATTGCAGCAATGCACTAGTGGTATCACCAAGAAACTGATGCTTCCTCTTAATTATGTCAATGATCTCATCATGAAATTCTCTGGGCGATGCCAAGCACCTCTCCCAAGGTGAATTCCACCCGACTGTTTAAGATCCATTCTTCAAGAACCTTCTTAATATGTGGCTGTCTCAATGTCAGACTGTAACTTATACATGGTTGCTTGCCCTTCTTTTTTCCCTCTTGTTTGCTATCCTGTTTTTGCTCCTGACTGACCTCTTCCATAACATGCTCGGGAGGTGGCTAATTTGTAGCTTTAGGCTGATCCACACTTCTTCTTGTCATTCTTTTAGATGTCCCTGTATTATCTTCATCTCTCTTTCATTTTACATCCGTGTTTTGTACCTTTGCTAAATATGCATACACTAAATATGCATTTACCGGTGATTCCCAACTAGTTATATCACGAATGTCTTGCCTTACACAAGACATTTCACTATCGGTAACCTTTCTCTTTTCAGCTGCATGTAAAGAATGTGTCCATATTTAAGCCTTTGGACCAACCATCACTTGGCCATGCATTCTATCCAAATGTAGACCAAAAGTAGAAGCATGTACCGCCACACAAGCATTTCAAACAGCCAAGTCTTGCAACAACTTCTGTATGCCTCCCTTTCCAAAATTCAAAGCAAGAGGCAATCTTGTTTCTTGTGCATGGATCTTGCCATATTTCCAAAAGATGAGCTATCGTGCCAAGGCCTCTTGATAGACAGCGCAATCCTTTCTCTCATACTGCAAACTATCACATCACATACATATTTTTCTTGGCTTAGGGGCTACTGCCCATCCCCTTTCCTCTTGTCCTTTTTCATCCAATTTTGCAACCTTCAATTGAAGATCCCACATCCCCTTGACAAATTCGTCCAAGACATCTTCCCTAACAGAGGGAACAGTAGTAGGTACAGCCATAGGGTTAGCCACAAAAGTGGGTGGCTTACTGGATACTTCAACTATTTTGCCCATAATAGTGGGCAAGCTAAAGACATGCAATCTTTCTCTTCTTCTATGCTTCTTCACAAGTGCAGTAATAGCTTTCTTGATATGTCTCCACTTTGTTTTCAGACCTGTCTTTGTAGTCTGTTCCTCTAACAAATCATCAAGCTTCTCTTGAAGCTCAGGATTTGCTATTTGTAGAAACAATTCAATTTTTCGACTTGCAAGAGATTGTTGTTCTGCAAGATCCAACTGCTCAAATCAACTTTCAAATTCTCTTAACAATTTTGTAGCCACGAGACCCTTATTGGGTTGTAAAACCCACTCTTGAAAAGTTTTGTGTGCAATCAAACTAGTATCTTCAATGTAAAATTCTTCCCTGAGTGTCTTCTTGAAAGCTACCCAGTCAGCATCCTGCATGTATAATTCAGTAATTCGTGCTTTCAATTTATGTATAATAACACGAACAAAATACTGGCTCCATGCAAGTTGAGCCACCCCAAAAAATTCCATCTTCTAAGCATAGGTATGCACATATGCAGATACATTCCTGCCATTGAATAACTTCATCTCATGCTCAAGTGCTTCTAAAGCATTCATCACAACACTTTCTATTTGAGCAGAAGCATGGATCACCTATTCTTGTTGTTGCACTTGCATAAGCATATTCATATTTTGCACCAACTGTTGCAAAACGTCATTGGAGATTGTGTTTGACGGTTCTCCCATCTTGTCTTTTCTTCTTCTGATGACCTTTCATGTTGGGTTCACCAATGTCGGAGGGTTTTTTGTCGAAAGTTCATATCCACTGGGGATCAGAGATAGAAGAAAGTAGAGATAGGAGATGGAAGAGAAGAAAAAGAATAGAACCCTCATTAGGAAAATTATTAACTACAATCCTTTAGGATGCTATCCTAAACCATTAGAAACCACAAAAGGAATATTTTAAAATTTAAGAGCTTAATTTCCCGCATTGTTGAGTTGCTCCTAGTACCCAATTTAGTTGTTCTTAGAACTTAATTTTATTTAAGAACTTAATTTCCAGCATTGTTGAGTTGCCCCAATTTAGTACCCTTGCATTTTCGTGAACTTTGGATTTCTAATGAGGGTTCCTAATACTTTGGTTTCACGAAAATGCAAGGGCTAAATTGGATACATTAGTTTAGAATTTAGGAGCTATATAGCTTGATCCCAAGCAACAAGAAAAGTCATCTCAAGATTAGGATATTGAAGAATTTCAACCTGTGAATAATGCAAATATTCAAGATGAAGAAGGATAGAAGGCTATTTTTCAAGCTAAACAAAGATATGAACACACCGTTATAAAGTCAGCAAGAGTTATGGAGGATGAAATTCAAGAAGTTAACTTGAATAAAGTAGGAGAGTGTAAACCAAATAAAGTGATCATTTATGTGGAGGAAGGATTCAAGAAGGACTTGATAGAGATATACAAGGATTTTCAATATATATTTACATGGGATTACAATGATATGAAAGGTTTGATCTAGCACTGTGTTAGCACATAATTAACTTGAAAAAGATACTAAGCTAACTATCTAGAAGAGGTACATAATGAGTCCCAATTATGCTAAGCAAGTTAAGAAGGAAATTGACAAGCTCATAAGGGTTGGTTTTATTAAATCAGTAAATGAGGTGACATGGTTGTCCCCTATAGTAGTGGTGCCAAAGAAGAATGGCAAGATCAGGGTTTGTGTTGACTATAGGAAATTAAATGCAGCAATGATTTTGGATCCTTTTCCAATACCGTTTATTGATTCCCTTCTTGATGATATAACATGGCACGAGATATACAATTTTTTAGATGTGATCCCTAGTTATATAATTATGGAAGGAAGATAGTATATGCCAAATTATGGTGGCCAACATTCTTGAAAGATGCTCACCAATAAGCCAATGAATGTCTATAATGCTTGAAGGAGGTTAGCGATTGGACACAGATAGAATGTAGGATCATCTTATTTACCATTGGAACCATTTTAGAAATTGGGAATAGACTTTGTGGGACCCATAAAACCTACTACAATGACAAGTGCATTTTTCTTTGTATTGATTATTATACAAAATGGGTGGAAACCCAAGGTCTAAGAGGTAATACAACTGCAGTGTTGCTAAGTTCATGTATTCAAACATTATGACTCGGTTTGGACATCCAATAGAGCTTGTTAGTGACATGGGGAAGCATTTCCTGAATAAATTCATTCAAGAGCCGGGCCAAAATCATCACCAAATCAATGGCATATCATATGCATAGCTTCCCATAACATCCGAGCATGATTTGGGTACCAAATGGCATCAATAGCTAGTACCAAGCAAGCATAAACATGAAATGTTAATGTATCATTATTTAGGGCTGCCTATGGATTGTTATGAAAGTCCTGGACTGAAGTATATCATACCAAATATCAATGCCAAACTCAAGCCTTCAATACCATGGTTGAAGCATGCTCCTATGCCTCAAATGAGACCTTTGTGTAGTGCCAATGGTCTGAAGAGGTGCTAGAGATGAAGATCATGTTTTTTACAAGCTGAGAAAATGGAACCTATTGAAATCATGTTTTTGATTTTATTGAGGGAGCTAGGCAGTACTTGATGGTTAGGGAGCTTCTATGGCTTCCAAACAAGCATCCCAAGAGGCCTCAATAGGTATAGTAGAGAGAGAGCACAGTTCCAAACCTTCATGGGTTGTTGAGCCATGATTGCCCTATTCTTCAAACCCTCTGGACTAAAATAAAGAGTGGAATGAGAGCTCCAATACTTGCAAATGAATGCCGTGAGGTTGTCCAAGAAGGCCTAGTGATTTCCCGAGAAGGATGAGATCGATAGGAAGCTGGAAAGGTATGGCTGTGTCTGCCAAGAGTGATGACAAGAGTGTAGGTATTCGAATGAATGTTAAGGGAGTGCCTGATCACGTTCAAGACCTCAAAGAGCCAAGATTTGATACCGATTGAAAGGTGAGAATAATCAAGAAAGAGAGCATGGAGGTGAGAGCTATGACAAATGGAGCAAGAGCAAGAAAGAGAGACTCCAAATGTGGGAACTCCAATAGTCAAGATGTGTGACCGGCCTTCCCTTTATTCAAATGTCATTGAAAGAATAAAGAATGATGTGACAGTGATGTGCGTCCGTCGCCTACAATGTGCAGGTGTGGGTACTATTAGTGCAGTAATACATGGGCGGCTAAGCGGAGGCATCTTTACCCCAAACAAATCATCCAAGATTGAGGCATTAAGGGGAGATTTGAAGTCTCGAAAATGCCCTGTAAGCGATCCTAGAGAGATAAAATATTTTAGAAAATAAAATCATTTTTTAATTTTTAAAAACTTTTATATTTTGGTAAGTGAATATATAAAAAATTATTAATTATTCATTGTCGTGATATTCTTGTGGTCACATCAAACCTAGAAATCTAGGCTGCCATAAAGGTGACAAAGATGGTCATAATCAAGATCTTACTCATCCTCATTAGTGAAAACTAATATTCAATTTGAATTTTTTTTGACATTTGATTACTTCCCTCCATTCTCACTCTCTTCTTTCTTTCCCACCCTTACTAGTTTCTTCTTCGTTTTCCTTCTTATTTCTAATTCACATACTTTTTCAATCCAATCTTCTAATCACATCCTTAGCTATGGATTAGTCATCCAATGATCTTTGTAGCTCTAGTAAAAGGCCGCTCCATCATCTTTATATTGAGGTGGATAGTGAGTATGAACCAATAAGGAAGAGAACAAAACCCATTACCATTATAGAGTCTACGAAACATATACTCACGTTTGAAGGAAAGAAGAATCTTGATCTTTGGTTAGATGGTAGGTTATGTCCCAAAGATCCTAGCAAAAATATCACTCAGCCTTTCTATAGTAGCTCTTCATTGTTGAGGTTCATCGATGATGGTTATAATGGGTTTCTAGGCGATACACTTAACTTGGTTGCAGAAAAGGATGTCCTCAAATTGGAGAACCATCTTTTATCAAAACATAACAACGAGTTATTACAGAAGCTAGAAGGCTATCAACGTAGAATTCATTTGTTGGAGAAACGCATCAAATCTTATCAACGAAAGCAAACTATTTTAGGACTTCGAAATCGACAAAAGGCTCTTAGAAATATTGAGAGTCTCAGACAAGGATGAGGTGGTTGTAGTAAAAGAATCCAAGCATCAAGGTACATTTTTGTTCCACTTTAAAAATATGAAATATGACTTTGTTTATAATTAATTGTATTGATTTGTGATGTTGATTTTGTTTAGGTCTCTTCTTCAACCTAATGCAAGTGAAAGAGATTCTTCCAAAGCATATTAGTTTTATTATTATATTCGTCCTTCAGTAATTTCAAAAGATATTTCGAAGGAGAAGAAATTTAAAAAGGCAAAGAAACAATGCTTGGAGTCATTTATAAACGATTTCTCTTTGGATACTGAGTAAGTGTAGAAGACACTAGATAATATTGGTATCAATCAAGATGCTTATATACAACTTTTCCAGCTTTTACAGTCAAATATGAAGCAAGGACAAGTACATAATTGCATACTCCCAAGGCCATCTGTGATTAGAACTATTAGACAGAGAGTGAATAACAAGGTAATGGAGATTCTGGGTGAGCCCTTCCATATCAAGGCTAGCTTCAAGGGCAAGAAAAAGGAAGTTGTATTCAACAAATTAACAATATTCTTCTTGACTTTCCCACCCTACAATGCTTAACGATTAGATTCTATGACTTGTCACTGGAAGAGGCACAAGGAGTGGCTAGATTTGTGGTCAAACTTGATGAAAGTGAGATACTAAAATGTACAAAACTAGAGAGGGTTTCTATTACCTTGATGAATAGAGCACTTTCATCAGATCATTACAATCACTCAATGTCATTCAGTGCTCAATCAGAACATAACATCTGGTGGCTAGGAGCATTCAAAGTAGATACATAGGATTTTGATATATTGTATTTGGTTTTTCATCAAACATCAATACATGATGTTATTAAGAGACAACAAGTAGGAGAAGAGCTATTTGTCGAAGGATTTGGGAACTATAAGATTGAGGTGGCACATAGCTGGTGACTTAAAGAAACTTAAATGTATGTACAATGTATCAAAGGGAGCCAACTCTAGATCTCCTTGCCTATATTGCATGTCCCAAGCCAGAGAGTTGAACTCAAGCAATTGGAATAGATCTCCCTCTAGGCACAGCAAGGATCCACAGTTTAAGCCAGCTAGATATTCCTTTAATGAATGCCCATATCTGTACACTTCATGCCCTTTGTAGGATAATTGAAAAGCTTCTTCATCTTTATATAGGATTTGCATAGAAGCTAAAGCCATTATCAGACAGAACAGATGCTATAACAAAGATTGAAAAAGTCTTATCTACAATTGGTTTGCATGGTGGTATTGTTATGATTGAACCATATCTTCAAAAGTCTAAGGATGTCAATTGTGTCCCCAAAAATTCATCTATTGGTGGAGTGAAAGCTAGAAGGTTCCTAAACTTTCATGGGAGACTTGGTAAGATAAACTCTAGGAATGGTGGCTCAACTATTAGATACAATCAATGATGGAAGTGCCTACATAATGCGGTTAAGGATCATGCTGATAATGGACAAGCTCGGAATAGCAAAACCAATGTTTGAGAAACACTAGACAAAGTATTCTTTTATTGTGACAAAACAAAGTGGAATGATGATGATCTCAAAGACTTCAAAAACCAATTGAACCTTTTTAAAAAGAAAATGACAAAAGCTTGGAGTAATCAACACTTCACTCACTATATGGTAAGAAGTTTGCATATGTATGTCTCTTTATTGTCTAACTCATATAGGGTTTTCTAATTGAATTTTTTTATTTGTTAACTATGCAGCATATTTTATATAAACATGCTCCATATTTTATCAAGAAGTATGGATCTCTATCTATTTGGTCAACCCAAGGTATGGAAAAATCACATTATCAAGCAAGAACAAAATACTTTAGACACATAAGACATGGAGGTGGAAGATACAAAGAAAATAGTTTATTAGAGGCCTTTCAATGGTTCTATAGACAAATTTGGAACAAATTCAAGCTCAGAGACACAATCGTATCATGTAATACATCATCTTTGGCAAGGACTATATCCACTATTACCCAAATAAGAAAAGAGGGATATTTAAACTCTTGTGCAAAGCATAGATATTCTAAATGGTTACAAAGTAGACAAAGAGATGGAAAAATTAGATGGGTTTCAAGCAACCCTTAACATCTTTTAGTCAGACTCTGTTGTAGAAGAGTCTTTAGTTTCAGGGAATTCATTGGGTCCTTTAAGGGAATCTTTTGTTTCATCCCACTCGATGAGAACTCTGTATTTCAGGAACTCTTGTTTCCTATAGCCTGGAAGGAGCTTCAAATTCTTGGCATCTCCTATATGTGGGAGAGCAAATAAGAGCAAGAACTCCAAAGTATCCTATCCTAGATCCATTGTATCTAGGCATGAAGCCAAAAACTCTTACAGCTTCTTCCTTCTCCACCAAAATTATATTTTCTAAACCTCTATTGAAAGCTTGGGATCCAATCACCTTGGAGATAGCTCTCAAAGCCATTATTGGTAAGGTTGGAGAGATTGACAACCTGCTATGATAAATTGCAACAATTTGATTATTTAAGCTTCCAATATAATGACCAAGGCCTTGACTTTTTCCAAGCTTCAATGGCCTTGAGCCCTTAGCTCTTCCAAGAAAGTTGTCTGCATCTTTAATTTTTGTCTGCATAATAAACCACAATAGTATAATATGTCAATAGATAAATATCCAAAGATATTTGTGTATGATGCATAACATACTCTAATATAAATCACAATGGATAGCTTAGAATTATCTTTCATATCTTAGGGTCTTCATCTTCTTTAAGAAGACTATCATCATATAGATTTATTGAACTTTTTGGTTTCTCCTCTAATGGAGACTTCACTTTCTCTTCATATCCCATGTTATCAATACCAAGTCTCTATTGAATTTGTAAGTACTCTTCCTCTGAAGGTATCCCCCCTTTTCATATTCCACGATCTAATTAATACAAGAATGCAAGGCTACATAATTGTCTTGAAAATTCTCTCCCTCAACATCAAGAGTTGCTAGCAGTTCCTCTTCATAACCTATAAAATTCTTATCATTTTGACCCCATGTAGCAAGAATTGCCAAGCAGTAATCTTCTCTAAGATAAAAACGGTGTTGAATATCATTTAGTAATACATATCTCTTTTTGTTGATGAGATAACTCGAAAATGTTGGGACACATTCAAGAGGACCTGTTTCAATCTCTGCACTCAACTCTATCTCCTTTTCTTCCACTTTTGTAATGTTCTCACTTTTAAACAAAGCAACATCAAATCCTTGGACTAATTGGTTCTCAATATCCTCCTGAAACATTTCATCCTTCTCTTCAACTTTGTCTTTTCATGCAATATCCTCCATCTTCTCTTGTATTGTATTTAAAGAATAACTATCCATATATTGAAGATATACAAGAACTCCAACATCCTTCTGTACAAGAAGACATTGTTGTTGATTCTGATGAAAATGGCAATCCGCTTTCCACTTCTTGAATTCTTCATCAATAAGGCTAAGCCTTGTTTGCAAAGTTTTTCTAACAGCGTTAGAAGCTTCCATAAAATCCTTCAGTTTATCTTCAAGATCCTTCAAAAGCTCTTGCAAATCAAAGGGAACATTGAGCATATCTTTGATGTAAATAAATCTAGATGAATTTTCACTTGCATGAAGAAAATCAAACAGCTTTTCATCATAGGTGACCTCCAGATCCTCCTCCTCCATTCCCTCTAAAGAAAACTTCATTTTAGTCATCCTAATTACTCAAAAAAGAAAATCCAAAAAACCAAAATAAGGGTCATAATATACAAATCCACATTTGCTCATATGCAGTAGACTAAAGAAAGATTGCTATGAAAATTTAGGAAATACAAGATGAAAGAAATGAATTAAAACTTTATGGAGCAGAGAAAGCATGAAATTCCAAGTCTCATCGATCAAACTTTGTTTAACATTTTCGACTCATGAAATGCGAAAACAATGATTCAGACTACCTCACAGTTCACAAAATCGTGTTTCACATGTCACTTATAAAAAAAACTTGACGAATTCGTGTTCTATACACCCAAAAAATTTGAACAAAACAATACCTCAAGAACATCAAAACCCCATCATTTTACATGTTTACCAGACCAATATTGCTAGAAAAACAAAGTAAAGCCATTACAGAATTTCTAAGTCCCTGATGTATCTTTCTCCTTTTAAACCAACTAACATTTGCAATGCCTAGAAATTCAGGATTGCAGAGAAAAATATTAAGAAAAGTGTGATATTTGCAAGCCTTGCTCCTGAGAATAAATGGTTTCTTGTAGGCATATGCTTGGTTTGGCTTGTGATGCTCATAAGATAAAAAGCTGGTCAAAGACAAGACAACATACGTGAAAGAAATAGTAACCAAAACCCGAACCTGAGTGTTCATATACATATGCCAACGGTCATCGCATGCTTGATCAAAAAGTAAGCTGCACTAATTCAAAGAACATGCACTTAAAATGAAAAAGAAATAGAAAAAAACTTGAAAATTAGAGCCATAAAGCACTATCATGCTGAAAAAGTAAGTGACACGTGGCACAACTTCCTAGGTAAAACAATCTTCAGTCACACGTGTGAAATTAACTACACATTATAGCTACCACACATGTAAACCAACGTCGTTGTAAACCTAGTTTTTGAACTGCAAAATAGTTTTTTCGAAGACAAAACCCTCTCTATGCTCAACCACACCAACACAACACTAATTTACAGTACAAAGCGCAAGGGTACTAAAGAAGGTTTCATTGATAGCATACGCACTCAACACTCAAGAATGTAAGTTTTTTAAAAAAATATGAGTAATTTCAGAATCACTTGAACACTCCTACTAAATCATCCCCAAAAAAGCCAAACGTATGAAACGCGATGGGTGCTAGGTTTCTCTTGTCCACTTGAGGCCTCCTCGTGTTTCATACAACTAAATTTCTGTTGTAACGTGGGTGCTACATATCTCTTGTCTATTAAAGCCATCCTCGCGTTTCATGCGTTAAACTTCATG
Source organism: Lygodium microphyllum (assembly GCF_053477565.2). Taxonomy (NCBI): domain Eukaryota; kingdom Viridiplantae; phylum Streptophyta; class Polypodiopsida; order Schizaeales; family Lygodiaceae; genus Lygodium; species Lygodium microphyllum. The sequence continues at coordinate 82,994,446 of NC_141157.1, read as the reverse complement.
TAGGTTATAGAACTTTGAATCTCTTTTAAGTTTCATATGTTATAAAACTTCAAACTTAAAGTAAATAACAAAGTTGAAATGAAAGAATCTCTTTTAATCTTTCAAATGCATGTGTGTCTATTGGAAAAAAATATACTACAAAGTTGAAAATTTAAAAAAATATCAATCAAGAAGGATAAAGATATTTAGGGTAAATAATTTTTTCCCAAAAAGTAGTCTAAAAGCTGAGTTGATTCTCGTAGAAGGTTAAGAGTGAAGATACCTCGTAGAATAGATGTGTTGAATACGACTAGGTTTGCCGTGTTTGTTATGTGACGTATGAAACATGAATGGTGTTATGTTCTTTTTTCGGAGTAAGGCCATACCATGTTTCATCCAACTTAAACCTGCATTGTTCCCCTTGTGCCGTATGAAACGTGATATGGTGTTGAGTTCCTTGGTCTTCAAGGCCTACTCGCGTTTCATACATCTTCGGTACTATTTTACTGAAATTGGATTTAGACTTTGTGATTAGTGTTTGCTTGCTGCTTCATGATTCTAGATATATTGATATGAGAAATTGGGAGATATTTCCTAATTTTCTAGACTTATTATTTGTTTTTTTGGATGTTTCAAATGGGTAGAACTAAGTCCACTACAAGGAAGCATAAAGTTGATCCTAGAGGTCTTGCTTCAAAGATACATGTGTCATCCAAACCTTCCAAACTTTCAAGGAAATTAAAGCCAAGAAGAATGTTCTCACAGAATGTGAGATGCCTTAAGGAGATTAGAAGTGCAATGAAGGCTTTGAATAATGCAATTCCAAAGCTATCTTTTCAGAGGCTTATCAAAGAAATCTGTGACAAGCATAGTCTACAAAGTTTTAGATGGACTATGGAAGGTCTCAACTATATTCAAGAGGCTACAAAGGATTTTTTAATTGATTTTTTCCAAGATTCTTATATCTATGCAACTCATGCACATAGGCTTACGCTTATGGATAAAAACATGATTATTCTCATAAGATTGAGATACAGGTTTTCAAAGGTCCTTGAGCCAGTCCCTCTTTCTGATGTTAAGGCTTTCAATATTTTAAATGTCCCTCCATATAGAAAGAAGAAAAATGATACTAGTCTGAAGGTTGACGATGTTACGTATGAAAAGGACACAAGAGAGCATGAGAAAGAGAAAAAGGCCATAGTAAAGTAGGGAGATAAATGGAGGGAGTTTAAAAGAAAGAAGGAAGAAGAAAAGGAAGCAAAAAAACTCCCATATTTTGAAGAGGAGTTATCTACCCTTCTTGAAAGGAATGACCCTAAGGGCTTCAATGTTTCTTACTTTTTACCTGCCGATATTAACAAGAGATCTAATATGGTAATTTTGTACTTTGATTGTGTTCAAATTCTCCAGAATAAAGTGAGAGAAATAAATGACTCGATTCTTCTTGTTGGGATGAGGTATAGTTTACCAAAATTTGTTTAAACTCACCATATTTTTCTAGCAATAGACTTTCATGTTGATGCTTACTATCTCCATTCCTTTGATAGGTGTGTAATGCATGAGCTCCCCTTCAATATACAACAAAAGATTGAGGTTCTTGATCCATCCATCTCATACTATATGAGGACTGAGCTTGATGCAAGTGCTTTTGACCATTGGTTCAATTCAATTGACTTTGAATCTTTGGAGCTTCTTCTAATTCCATACAATGAAAAGTAAGTAATTTGATATTTTTTAAGATTTTATGAGATCTTGTTTTGCTAGATTATTGAAATATTTTTGTTTTCAGTTCTCATTGGAGCCTAATTGGAATAGACTGTGTGGAGAGGAAATATTTAATCATCAACTCTATAAAAGGAAGCCATGGAAATCCCAAGTTGTAAGTTATATAATCTAGGGTCTCCTTGATATTTTGATATTTTTTGTTGTATGTAATCTAAATATTTTGATGTTTCTTTTGTAAGAACTCTAAATTTTATTGCCTTTTTGGTATAGAGTTTGCAAAAGATTGATTGAAGTACTAGAGAAAAGACCTCCCATGCCTTTTGACATACTTACAACAATGCAATATAGACAAGTTGCAGTAAGTTCTTGATTAATATGGTTGGAACATACTAAGAAAATTTATTCTAAAAACTACCATAAACAAGTTACTCTTGTTGATTGTAGTGTCCTCATCAGGATGATAGTTACTCTTGTGGTTCGAGAGTAATTGTAAATGCTAGAAGATTGGTTCAGTTTATTTATCTCAATGATGATAAACTTATAAAGGTAATGTGAAACATACTAATTTTTAAGATAGAGTTTTATTGTAAAATAGTCCATTGTAAAAAATAACAATGAACTAAAAATATTTTCTTACAAATTGTTGTACTTGTTTGAACTAGGGTTTTTTTCTTTGTAAAATTTGACTAGATATAAGAAAAGAGAAAGGAGAAAGGATCAAAGGCCAAGGCTCTAATACCAATTGTAATGAAGGAGGCTAAGAGGAGAGAGAGAATGAGAAAAAGAGAGAGAAAGAGAGCAAGAAAATGAGAGAGAAAGGCTAGAAAAAGAGAGAGAAAGACAAAAAGAAGAGAGAGAATGCCAAGAAGAGGAGAGAGAAGATAGGGCAAGCCATGAAAGCTGAAAGGGTAGAAGATGAAAATGAAAGGACCTTGAATTAGACTATATATTTTGTTTTTAGTCATTATGCTTTTATAATGTCTAAGGTATATAGGAATTTTCTTGTTAAATTCTAGTAAGTAGCATTCTCTTCACCCATTTAGCTCTCAATTTCCATGCAAAGACTTTGGCATGCATAAGTGGGGAAGGGAGTGGATGGGATAAGATTATTGGTTAAAATGATTAAAAAGGTTTATAAGATTAATAGATTATGAGATAATGAAGATGAGGATGGAGGTGATGATGATACTATGATGGTATGAAGAGGAGAAGATGGATCATAAAGTAGGAGAGGAGCTAGAAATGTGAAGATTGTACCCCTCCATGGTGTTGTCAATTTCAACAAATCAACATGGTGATGAGTCAGAGGAGAGTATAAGGGGGGTGTTTATGTTTGGGGGGGGGGGGGGGGTCTCTTGCACAACATACTCAACAAAAGAAATTTGTTTTCCTATTATTGGAGTGTTTAGTTTTCGGACTAATTCACACTTGGGTGCTCAATATTTTGTGTAGAGAGCTCCCAACAGTGTATTAACAAGTTGTAAAAGTCTAGAGAAAGTAATGTTTTGTGTTGATGCAACTACACTAACACTTTCTCTAGAGCTATTCATTAGACATGTCATTAAAATTTGTTTCTTTTTTCTTATGTTTGAAGTTGGGTTAATTGTTATCAACTATGCTCATCTTTAGCTATGCAAAATTTGACCAAAGATTTTAGTGAATCAACTTTTCTCAAGAAAAAATTGAATTGGAATAGTTTAAGGATCCCAAAATACGTCTTAAAATGATTAGAACATAGCATAATGGGTACATTACAAACGTTGAGTAATTTGCAAGATGTAATAGAGGAGACGCCATCTAGAATCTTAAGTCTAAGGCCTTTATATATGCTATCATGACTCTTATGGAAATAATGATGCATTGACTATAATGTATTTGCAATTGCTATCAAATGACTTATACAAAACTATATCACCCCCAACTTTCAAGTCACACAAATTTTTGGGGTACTAATATTTGTATGGAAATAATGATGCATTGACTTGAAGGCATGAAAATGTCCTCTTTAGCTTGCACATTCTATCAGTATGCTATAGAAATTTGTAATGGCATAATACAATTGTTTTATCAAGGTACCTAGTCTTTTTTTAAAATGTAACTTACCCTTTAGAATTGATGGGGAAAGATAGAACCTACACATTTACATCCATTGTATATGTTTTTGATAATCTATATAATGGTTTGGAAGCAATTGATGCATATAAAAGTGAAGAACATACATTAGCTTGGAGGTGCCTTGAAAGTCCTGCATCATTTTTTTACCCTTGCTCTCATGTATCTCATTCAATAGGTTATAATTCATAATTCACTATTCCATTCAATGGTTACCATTCATAATTTACTATGCAATTATAGGGAACAAAAATGTTTTTGCCCATTGGGATCAACATTAAAGAGTTTAAAATTTCCAAAATTCACTCAATGAATGCAAAATATGTAGTTGAGAAATATGGTTTGGCTGAGAAGGAGGAGTGGTTGGCAATAGTTAATGCCAACATAAAGGAATTCTAATTCAAATCATTGAAGTAGAGTGCAACATATAACTTAAGAGAGTTTGTGATGGCTCTATCAACATGAAGGCCATCCTCTTGGGTGATTCAAGTAAGTAGCATGAAGAAATGGCTAAAATTTGTGGGCTTGTTAGCGTGTGGGCCATTTGGGATTTGAGAAATTCTTGAGTTCACCAACAAGCTCACGGACCATAGATTTCTTTTGAATCCTTTTCAACCATGAAAAGGCATGTATTTACTTATGCAAAAGAATAAAAAACTAGATGCTATGTTCTCAGGGTAGATGCTAAGAATGTTACTAAGATGATGTGCACTTTGCACCTCCTAGATCAAGGGTTTCTATGTAGATGTATTGTTACTTAGTACAATTGTGCATTATTTTAAAAATGTGTAGAATTCACAAGATGGCATTGTCGAGGAGGGTGCAAGAAAAGATAGGATTGTTTTAGCTTTGAGTTGTTTGACATTTCAGTAAAGCCTTTTCAACTTTTTTGAAAAGGAAAAACACATCTTTAGAATAAGTAATTTTAGTTTAAATATTACAAAACATAAAAAGGAGAACTCTCTCAAAATATGAAAGTCCTCCTCAATGTATGATGAGAAAGTTCTATCTATGGTTCAACCAAAACCAATTTACTCACACCCCACCATGTGGGCATCCTATCAAAGTTTGTTATCGAGTCCATGATAGCTTTCAATCACAAAGATTCGAAACTTTTTTTCTCTATTTCCAAAAGGTTTAAACTAATCCTCTTAGTTCCCAAGTCTTGGACCTCCCCTAAATTTCTAAAGCTTTGATGTTATGTCCTACATCATGCCAGAAACATAAAGCATATAGTGCTTGCCCTTCACCAAGATCAAGGATGATGCTCATTGAGTGTTCAAAATTTTCATTTTTGAGAATTGGTACAAAAACCTTTCACTTGAATCTATGTAGCCTTTCTTCCAATTCTTTCAGTGTTATTTCACACAACTAATGGCAATTTATGTAGCTAAAATGAAGTCATATTTATCAACTTTGAACCATTATCTTAAAAAAAATCTTCAACTTTTTGTTCCAATTTTTACAATTGGCTTGGCATGTTGTATCTTCATGAATATTGTGCATCTCATGGTAATGTATATGTTTTGTTATTTCTTGAAGTATTTAAAACATAAGAGCCCCTTCACCCCTTGACTTATAGGGTTGAAAAGTTGTAGGAAAAAGGATTCCATAAATGCCTAAACTTGACAAGCTTCCTATTATTTTCAAACTATCTCAAAATTTCTAGGCTAATTACGTAGCATATATTGTGTGCAATTTCATATGCTTTATGGGTGAAATCATGACTTTGAACCTTAGCGTTTCAAGATTTTCTTATCCATGAGATCCCACTCATTGAATTATGAAGGGGTCCTAAGCCTATATAAGGGTATAAGGAGAAATTTGATTCGATGGATCCTAGCTCATACATGACCAAATGTATAGAGGGCATTGCAATTAAATCATAGCATACCTTTTTTAAAAATCGGTCCCTTAGTTGACGGTTGTTTATTAGCACTTAGCTAAAGTGCTCATGATGACTAGGCCTAAGTGAACTCGCAATGCATTTCCTATGCATTTCGGATTCTAAAACATGACTACCAATTCTAAGTAAATTATTTTCAATGCATTTTAGAGTTTGAAATCGATAATGAATATTATATACACTTGGTAACTAATGGTTGATTCTATGAAATGTTGGTGGCCATGTTTGGAAAAGTACACCAAACTAAGTCCTACATGCCAATTCCAAAACTTATTTATAGGTGTTCAAACAATGTGGGTGAAAATAACAAAAAGTGACACAAATATGAAGGTCACAATTATGCGTAATGCCAAATCAATTTGTAAAACTCAAATTAATCACAAAATAATCCAATATTTAATATCCATTTAGGGAAAATTAAATACTTCTAACTCTAAATGTATTTTAGTGGAAAGATGATAGATTGTGCTAAATCTACATTTGATTTATTAATTTTAGAAATTATTCTAAAGGAAAATGCAGATGTCATTAATTCTCAACCTTCATAAGTACTTTGGGGTCACACTGTGCTGCACATGACCCTTTAGACTCCAATTTCTCTTTGTCATGCATCTCATTAAGTTCTCCGTCATAGCGTGCTCCTTCAACCCAATACATAACAATAAAAGAATAGATGTCCTTTTGACTTTTTGCATGCTATATTATAATGTCCTTTTAAAATATTAACAAAACCATGATCATGAATTTGGGACCCACATTGATTCAAATTTTAAATTCCCCTAAAACAACATTGTTCCCACTTGCAATGTTTATGAGAGAAAAATCATTCATCCAAGCTTATAATGATGGTGTTGACATGGAGTATACTCTTTTCTATACCTTCCCACAATAATTAATGGAATAATTATACAAAAAGGATATGCAAAGTAGTTAGTCAAAAGGGAGAAGTTTCCAAAATGGTGTGTAGAGTGTAATGTGATTTTGGAAAGATAAGTACACAATATCTTATTCGATAAGTACCATGGATAGATTATTATCACAAGAAAGAGTCAACCATGGTTAGTAAATGGACCCCTTAATGAAGGGTGGATTAGTTTCTTGCCCCTCCGCCTAGGGATTCTTTCACCTTTAAAATGTTGATTGGTAAAACAACACAATTAGGCTATGCATAACCATATATCACATTTTTATAGTTGACAATTTTTAAGGTTGTGAAGGTGCTATGAGCTTCTAGTTACAATGGGTCACTCAAAGTTTCCATTCAATTCCCTTAGATGTAGGGTACTAGAAAGTAAGGTTTTAGTAGCCAAGTTTGGAAAACCTTTTCAAAAAATATTGGAGGACTAATGCATTTTTGGAATTTACTCAAAATCTTAAGGAATACTACTTTTAGCCAACTTCCAAATGGATAGACCATTGCCCCACCATTAGTATCACCCTTTTCTTTACTTGAAAACAAAATTTTCTTAAATTCTGTCCAAAGGAAACAAGTTGCATTAAAATAGAGGTCTCAATCTATTAAGAAGTACAATGATAGATTATGTAGGAGAATGTTTATTACCCATGGCCATATACCTCTATCCATAGGAATACCATACTTTCTCATATTTAACAACTAGTAGTAAGAACTGATTTTAAACTCCATCCCTCTACATTACTTTAAATTCTAGTACCTATTTTCTAGTTTGATAATGACCACACTCCTTATAAACTCAAGCTATCATAAATTACTTTTCAATTTATATTCAATGTATAGTGTCTTTACAACCTTTCAGGTGTCTTTAGCTAGCAACAAGGTTTTTACATTGCTATGTGGTAACTTAACCTTGCAAGTGTGTATGTTGGTAGCTTACATCCATAAACTATATCACATTACTACATCTTTCTTTTGTGATCTCTCTATTTAGAGTGGCCTTCTACTCACCATAAGCACTTGCATTTATCCTAAAGTGCAATGCTAAAATGTATTAAAATTAAGAGAAACACAAAGTGCACAAAGGAATATAATTTTCTTAGACTAAATCAATCAGCATATCTCAAACTTGTGATTATAAGGACCATGCAAGTTTAAAGAGGAAATAGCATTTTTGCTAGATCTATTAGGATCATTACTTTATGTCTACAATTTTATATTTCCTCTCTCTATTATTCTCTCTCTCTCTCTCTCTGTTTATATTATCTCTTCTTCTTCTTCTTCTTCTTCTCTCTCCTCTGTTTTTCCTTCTCTGTCTTTAAATTTTATATTTCCTCTCTCTATAAGTCTCTCTCCATATTCTCTCTCTCTCTCTCTCTCTCTCTCTCTCTCTCTCTCCTTCTTCTTCTCCTTATTCTTCTTCTTTCACTTTCTTTCCCCCCCTCAGTCTGTCTTAAAGTATGTAAATTTTCTTTTTTTCCTATATATAATTCTCTTTCTTTATGTTCATATTCTCTCTCTTATTCTCCTCTCTCTCTCCTTTTATTCTCTCTCTCTCTCTCCTTTTATTCTCTCTCTCTCTATCTTTCTTTCTCTCTACCCCTTTTCTTCTCCTCCCCTTTCTCCTAATTTTCCTTTTTTTCTTCTCTCCCTCTCCCTCTCCCTCTTTTAAAGTTTATCTTCTCTCTCTCTCTCTCAAAAAAAAATAAAATTATATATATATATATATATATATATATATATAAATTAAAAAATACTTTTCTCTTTTCTCCCATCTTACTTCCTCTTTTCCTCTTTCTTCTTCTTCTTCTTCTTCTTCTTCTCACTCTTTCTCTCTCTTCCCCCACTCTCCTCTCTTTTCCCTCTCTCTCTCTCCTCTTTTTTTCTTTTTTCTCTTCTTCTCTCTCTTCATTCTCTTTAATTTTTTTCTTCTCTTTTTTTAAAAAATTATATTTTCTCTCTCTAGAATTCTCTCTCTGCCTCTCTCTTTGTGTTTAAATTCTCTCTCTTCTTCTTTTCTCTCTCTCTCTCTCCTTTTTTTCTATCCCCACTTTTCTTCTCTATGTCTCTCTTCCCCTTTTCTTCTCCCCCCTCTTTTCCTTTTTTCTTTCCTCTCTCTTTTAAATTTTATATTTCCTCTCTCTCTATTCCCCCTCTCTCCCTTGCTCTCTCTCCCCTTCTTTATGTTTTGCTCTCTTTCTATCTTTCTCTCGGTTTCTCTTTCTCTCTCTCTCTCTCTCGCTCTCTCTCTCCTTATTCTTCTTTTCCTCTCTCTTTTTCTTTCAAGTTTTTTCTCACTCTCTTTTCTCTCTATATATTCTCTCTCGATTTGGCTTGGATTGATCTTCTTCTTAAAGCAAGAAAAAGTCTGAATATGTATTTTACTCTACTATCAGAGGTAGAGATCATGGTAGAGGCTAAGGTGATGGTTATGGTCAAGGTTATGATACACAACAAAATAGAGGAATATAGTCTTGAGGAAGGGGAAGCCAAAGAGGGCAAGGTGTAAAATCTAATAGGAAATATAATTCTAGTGATAGTAGAGAGTGTTGGTTTGTGGTAAAAAAGGCAACATTTCTAAAAAATTACTTCGAAAAGAAAGTTAAAATTAGAAATGAAAAAAAGCAACAAGGTAACTATGCATCCAATAGGCATAAACGATAATGACAAAAGTGAACAATTGTTTGTTATGCAACACTTATGAACACTATGAATGCTGATGGTGCATCAAAGAATAATGTATGGTACATAGATTCAAGTGCCTTTAACCACATGACTTCTCATGGAGAGTGGTTTATAGAGATACACAGTCCGATTCTGTAGGTTACATGGAGACAAGGGATGATAGAACTGACCCCATTGCTCATGTTGAAAATGTTCCTTTGAGTATGCAGGATGGCAAAACTAAGTACTTGGTTGATGTGCTAAAAGAATCAAATGGTAGAATAGAGATTGCATGTTTGGTTCACATCCGATGGTTGCTATGTAGAAGATCTAAAAAATGATTGCAGGTTGATTGCAAAAGGGAAACATGCTAGCATATTTTTTACTCTTAATGTAAGTCTACCTAAAATAGATGCTGCAATATTTGCACAAGGTTCAAGTGTTGTGGCTGATAATGAGATTTGGCATAAGAGAATTGGTCATGTGAATGTGCCATGGCTAAAAGACATTCACTCAAAAGAGATTGTGGATGGCTTGCCTAAGTTTAGAGTTGATGGGATACACAAAGTATGTGAAGCATATCAACTTGGAAAGCAAGCAAGGCATGCATTTCCACATGAACAATATGTATGTAAAAAGCCACTTGAATTGATGCATTCTCATGTGTGGGGTTCTACAAAGACTGCAATCTTGAGTGGTTGCAAGTATTCTCATACTGGCAAAGTATGGGTTGTTGGGGGTAAAGACACATGTACTTTGCTACTAGTGTATTACTACATTGATAGTACCCACACACTTGTATACTATAGGTGGCAAGCACCCATCATTGTCACTTTATTCTTTAATATTTTAGTGACATTTGAATTTAAAAAATGTTGGCCACACATTATTAGATTGTTGGAGTTCCCACATCTCCTCTCTCTCTCTCTCTCTCTCTCTCTCTCTCTCTCTCTCTCTCTCTCTCTCTCTCTCTCTCTCTCTCTCTCCCCCCACCATAGCTCTTGCTTCTGCTCGTGTGCTTCTACTCTAGGCTCACTCCCTTCAACTAGTATTAGAGCCAACCATTTGAGTAGCTTCTTCATCCTTTTCTTCATCCCAAATTCAAAGCTTCAACTCAAAGTTTCATGCCAGCTATTGTTTCTTTTTCTCGAGATATGCATTGAGTCTTTCTTTCTTCCGACTTGTTCCAACTTTACGCTTTGCTGTGAGAAGCTTCCCAAGGCTTAGTTAAGCATTGTTGAGCACTTATTGAGCTGAGAAGCAACCATTTTATCTAGTTTAAGTGTATACATAGTATAATGTAGAAATCGTGTGGACAGTTATGGAAGCTTGATAGCACTACAATATTTTGGCCATAATTATTGTATACGATATCAAATTTAGGAATTTTATAACTAGAAACAAAGAGCGCAAAAAGAGCTACAAATTTGAGCACTCTTAGAGTTGATTCTTTGTATTTTTTTGTTCTTTTTTTCACACAAAATAGAATTGTTCGAGTTTGGAAAACAAATAATAAATTCCATGATGGATATTTGATGCTTCAGGGATGCCATCTTAGTGTAGAGAGACGATATGGTTGTGATTTTTGGATTTATTTGAGCTGCTTAAAATAGCTCAAATTTCATTGTCATTTTAGTGTTATAATAATAGGGTAATAAGCATTTATCAGTGAAAAGCTTATGCCTAATGCTCATTGATGATTTACGAGATACTCAATGGATGTACCGCTACTTTGATTGTTATGTATATTACTAGATATACCATGGCATGATTTTGAGTTGAGATTTAAGCTCTATTACATTAATATTGGTTGTGGTTACATGCCTTGGTTACTTCAATGGATTATGCACTTACAAGCTTGAAGAATCTATTGGGCTTTATACTCTCAGCTTATGGATCATATATCTTGGATACTTAGATGTCATTCAAATGATGTTTTAAGCTTTTCTTGCTCATTTTTCATTCAACTTATGCTTCAATGGGAGCTTATTGGATTTATGTAGTGAATCACATTAGTACTTGAATATACTACAAAGCATTTGGTTTGTGTAGTTGAGCTTGAGCTTTTTACAATGAGATAGTGGGACTCAATTTGACATGTACATGATCTATTGATATTTTTTGGATGCAATTACTCTATCATGGTTTGATCTCGGGGGGTTCACTATATATATATTCTCTATATAACCTACGTTCATGGCCTATTTATAAATATCCTAATCTATGAATTTTTCTTGAATAAAACACAACCCTTTTCTATTCAATCTATAAGTAACCCTTTTATACGACACCCTTATGTATGTAAAAAATGTATAAAAATTGTGTTTTAAAAACCCCTTATTTTGAACTCATGTTATATATACATATATTCATGAGTGACCCCCCCAAGGGGTTGATTTGATCTCATGGCTTGGACCTAGTACTTATGTCTATTAGGGTATTATCAATGGTATTTATGTACTTCTAGGTTATGTATTGAGCTTCACTCAGTGGGTTATGCATCTGACAAATCTCTTCATTTACCTTTGAGACCTATCCTGTGCATGATGTCTATGGTTTCTGACACACTACAATTGTGACAATCTTCAATGCTGATTGTTTCTGGCTTCTTTCCTCTTGGTTGTTCATAGTTTGTTGTTGGCATATTGTTGTAGTTTATTATAGTAGCTTATCATTTCAATTATATGTATTCTATTTTAGGACAGTCACCTAGACTTGATAGTTTTTTGCTTATAGTTTGTAGATAGCTCATTACTTTGGTAGTATCTCCTATTTCTCACTTGATTTAGCACTAGTTTTGGGGCTGATTTCCATGATATTACAACAACCCATCTTGTGCTTCTCTATACTTTTTTGGTCTCATTATGGCTAGTGGTTCTTACAATAGTACTATCTTCAATATTGAGAAATTGGATAGGACCAATGACAACTATTAGAAGACCCAAAAATGGTAGGTTTTAGTGCAACATTGCAAGTTAGTCCACTAAAAAATGGGGGTGCCAAGCCTGAAAATATTGTAGCTGAGGATTTGAATAAACTAGATAGGCTACATAAGTCCACAATCATTTTATCACTCTCTAAGCAAGTTCACCACAATGTTGTAACTAGAAATTAGACTCCATATGAGCTTTGGACACAAATTAAGAATCTTATGACAAGTAGAGTTAATCTCAAATGCATTGGTTGAAACAATTAATGGACCTTTTCATGAAGGAAGGGGCTTCTACGTTTGCACACTTGAGTGAGTTTCACTCCATCATTAGCCATTTAGCTTCATAGAAGATTGAGTTCAAGGACACTTTACATCCTTTATTTTTGCTTGGTACTCTAGTTGAGTTGTAGGACACTTTTTGTATAGCTCTCTCTACCAAGGATGGGCTGAAATTGCAAGATGTTTTAGAGTGCCCTCTAAACAGAAGAGGTGGATATAAATAATGTGGATGCTTCATGTACATCACATGCATTGACTGTGAGAGGCCAACATGATGGAGAGGTAGAGACTCTAACACATCTCAATCTAGGACACATGAAGGGTCTTGCAGTAAGTCCCCTGGCTATAAGTTTGGTCTTACTTGTCATTATTGTGGAAAAACAAGTCATATTTGACCACATTTCCATAAAATGCACAAAGACAAGTGCAAGGAAAAGGAAAAGGGTAAAGTGTATGACAAGAATGATGATCTTAGCATTGTGCCTAGCAAGTATAGTGTTAAGATTGAGGAGATTAATGTGGTGCAACTTAATGTATTTGATGATCTTATCTTGATAGCTTCTTCTTTATATGCTTCATAGGTGAATGATGCTTTGTCAATATATATTCAATGTTGGTGTGATAGATTCAAAGGCTTCCTTTCATGTGACCCATCATAGAGAGTGCTTTCACTTCTATCATAGTATGATTAGATCTATCCATTTGGGTAATGACTTGGTATTGGAGATAGTTTGGTATTGGTGATGTTAAGCTACATTTTGGTTCAAGTAGCATGTTCACTCTTCATAATGTACATCATGTACCAGCTCTCACAAAGAGCCTTATATCTACTGGCACCTTGGATGATCTAGATTATGTTGTCTCTTTTGGTGATTTATCGTGGAAGATTTTTCGTGGGAATCTTGTTATTGCACATAGTGCTAAGTCTAGTACCCTCTATCCTTTACTCATATTTGGGTCAATTGACAATGTTTTAGCTATGGCTACAATTTTACATATATCTCTTTGGTATCATCACCTTGGACACGTCTTTGAATGGAATGAAAGTGTTTACTAGTTTATAGTATCTTTTGGCCCTAGATTATAAGTGTTTGGCAACTTTTGATCATTGTTTATATGAAAGGCAGACATGTAATATGCATAAGAAGTCTGGCATGAAGCGCATGGGTGAGCCTTTCTCTCTTGTTCATTCGAATGTATGTGGTCCAATGTCCTCTCACTTGCTAGGTGGTACAAAGTACTTTGTCACATTCATTGATGATTCCTCACATAAGGTCTAGGCATATCTGATTAAGCAAAAATCAAATGTCTTGTCTACCTTTTAGCATTGGCTTGCTCTTATTGAGAACTAGTCTAGGTATAGGTTGAAATGCCTAAGATCGAATAATGGAGGTGAGTATCTTTCGAAAGATTTTGAAGAGTTTTGTGATGAGCAAGGTATTCAATCACTCCTTACACCCTCCCTAGAATGGTATTGCCGAATGCATGAATAGGAAGTTTCAAGAGAGAGTTTGGAGTATACTTAGCTAGCTAGGTTTACCATAGCACTTTTGGGCTCATGTTGTTACTATTGCCATACACTTGATTAACCAGCCCCCTTGCACTACTATTGATTGCCATGTTGTAGAGGAGGTCTAGACTGGGAAACCTCTATCATATACTCATTTTCATATCTTTGATTGTGATGTATTCTGCTATGTTTCCAAAGACAAGTGCAATACACTAGATCCTAAGTTTGTGAATGCATCTTTGTTGATTATGGGGATGCAAGTGAGATGGCTATCACCTATGGGATCCATAGGGTCCCAAGATTATCTATAGCCATGATGTCATTTATCATGAGGAAAAGATGCATAAGTAGCTTGAGCAGGTGGTTGAGGTATGCAGGGTGATCTTTCAGGAGGAGCCTTCTACTCCCATATAGCCAGCTAGACAACCTGTAGTAATGCTTGATGGCCCATGCCCCAGCTATTGTGTAGGATCAACCTCCTTTGAGACACTCTACTAGAGTTAAATGCCTGTTTGAGTGCTTTATGCCCTCCATGGATTATATTATGGTCACAGATGTAGGTAAGCCTCTCTCTTATAATAAGGCCATGCACAGAGATGATAGTCACTCATGTGATAGGGCTATATAGTTGAAATTTGACTCCTTATAGAGACTAACCATATATGGGATTTGTTTTTTTTTCCTAGTGGTAAGAAGGCAATGCCAAGTAGGTATACAAGCTGAAAAGTATCCTTGGATACCACAAATGCACTTATAAGCTTGAGGAATTCACTATATGTATACCCTCTATATCACATGTGATCAAGGCCTATTTATAAATATCCTTATTTGTGAAATTTTTCTTAATAAAATATAACCATTTTCTATTCAATTTGTAAGTAACCCTTTTATATGTGACCTTCATTATGAACAAAAGTGTAAAAATGGCATTTTAAAAATCCTTTATATTGAACCCACGTGATATATATTTATGATTGAACTCCTCAGGCTTATAAGGCTAGATTAGTAGCTAAGGGTTTTAAGCAAGAATATGATGCTGACTTTGATGAAGTCTTTTCTCTTGTGGTCAAAATGACAACCCTATGCTTGGTAGTACTAGCATTGATTGCTCAAACATTTATTAGATGGATGTAAAGATGAATTTTTTATATGGGGACTTTCACGATGAGTTTTATATGTGTAGCAATCTAAGGGCTTTGAAGAAAAAGGTAGGAAACACCTAGTGTGCATGTTGAGCAACAGCCTTTATGGCTTTAAGTAGGCATCTAGGAATGGAACCACGAGTTTGATGCTTTTATTCATTCACAAGGATATAGCCATAGTACTATGGATCCATATTTATACACAAGGAAGACTTGTAATGGTAGCCTTATCATTTTGGTACTCTATGTGGATGATATGCTTATTGTTGGGAGAGCTCATGATGAGCTAGATGCCTTGAAAATTTAGCTCAAGAAGAGCTTTGAGATGAAGGACATGGGACAAGCCTTGGATATTCTTGGGATGCGCATCATGTGCGATCACTCTAAGGGGCCCCTTTATCTACCATAAGAGCATATCCATAAAGTCCTTGAGAAATTTCATGTGCAGGATGGTAAGTCTATTGGTTGTCCTCTGCCTTGATATGTGAAGATTAGTTAGGCTAATTGTCTATAGTTTGATGAGCAAGGAGGCCAAGATGGCCAAGATCCCTTATGCATCCACCATGGTTAGTTTGATGTATGCCATGATAGCCACTGGTCTTAACATAACATTTTCACTGGGAGTTGTGGCATGCTATATGGCTACACTTGCTAGATAGCATTGGAATGTCGTCAATGGTATATCGAGAGATACCTAAAGAGCACAAAAGCTAATAATGTGCATATGTTATGGTGGCAAGGATATAGAAGTTTTAGGGTACAATGACTTTGATATGTAGAACA
Organism: Lygodium microphyllum; assembly: GCF_053477565.2. NCBI lineage: Eukaryota > Viridiplantae > Streptophyta > Polypodiopsida > Schizaeales > Lygodiaceae > Lygodium > Lygodium microphyllum. Next base: position 82,978,501 of record NC_141157.1, on the reverse strand, counting down.
TGCTGCAGACAGTAGGAAGTCCACCTCTAGCTATGTCTTTACCTTTATTGGAGGTGATATTTCTTGGATATCCAAGGTGTAGAAATGCACATCCCTTTCTAGTACCAAGGCTAAGTATGTTGCAACCACTGAAGCTTGCAAGGAGTCTCTTTGATTAGGTCGCAGACCTTAGTATTACTGATGTGGTCCCTATACTACATTCGGATTCTATGAGTGCTATCCAATTGGTTCAAGGCTAAGTATGTTGCAACCACCGAAGCTTGCAAGGAGTCTCTTTGGTTAGGTCCCGAACTTTGTATTACTGATGTGGTCCCTACACTGCATTCGGATTCTATGAGTGCTATCCAATTGGTTAGGAATTTGGTCTTTCATGTGAAGACAAAATACATTGAGATGTGTTACCACTTTATCAGAGAGGTCATTGGGGGACAAGTTGACATTGTCAGGATCTCAACTAACCAAAATCCTACACAATTGGCCATGAAAAATCTCTTAGTAAGCATTTTTCCTTTCATAGGAAGTTGATGGGCATTAAATGAGATGACGTCCTTCCTCATCCTGTTGTACTTATGTATATTTATACTTTGTCTTTATTCTCTCATCTCTAGGGGTACATTTGCCTTTAAGTGGTAGGTTATTGGGGGTAAAGGCACATGTGCCTAGTCGCCCATGTATTACTACATTAAAAATACCAGCACATCTATACACTACAAGTAGCAGGCGTCCATCACTGTCACTTCATTAAATTTTTTAAGTGATATTTAAATAAAGAGAAGACTGATCACACATTGTGATTGTTGAAGTTTCCACATCTTATCTCTCTCTCTCTCTCTCTCTCTCTCTTGCTCCTTCCACCATATCTCTTGCACTACAAGATATAGGCCTTATACCGACGTTTAAAGCGACAAAAATACAAACAACAAAATTTGCCCCCGTCGTCACAAAAAGCGTCATTATTAATGATGCCATAGAAATGTTGATATTTGCGTCGCTATGCGCGTCACAAACCGTCGCTATCATCGTCGGTATTGACGATTTGTGACGCGCATAGCGACGCCAATAGCGACACGAGCAATAAAATTTGCGACGCTAATAGCGACGGTAACAAGGATAATTTTTTTTTTGTGGCAGGATAGCAAGCTGCCCTACCACATATAGCATTGTGTGCTTTATGAGATCCATACAAAATAGTTTCTGCACTACTGTGTACAATGCACTTGCAAACAAAAAGAATGTATACTGAAATCATAAAACTCATACATGAAATAAATACATGATCGCATAAAAAGCAATTAGTACAATCATGACATGATATCAGTAATACATAGAACATGTCTACATAGATCATGCGACTCAAAAATAAAGGTGTGTGAGCTCCAGGGATCCAAGGGCGAGCTACGCATCCTCGACCCCCGAAAGCTCGTCCCGCTGCAAAGGAGCATCGAACAAACTCTGCAGAAAAAGAAACAACACATCAGTCCACCATACAATAATGCATTCAAATATCTCATGGTAACTACGGACAAGAAAGATGAGTGACTTACAGGGCCGCCGCACCTATACAATCGGTCAGATCAATGCATTGAGACCATGTTTCTCTGCATATTGAGTCTCAAGGCTAGACGGATCGCAATTTGTAATGGAGTGCTGCAAAGAAAACAAAATGCTAACTGTTAGAAACATGATTGTCAGTACAAATAATATTTCAAAAAAATAAACAAGCAAAACAAGAGAAAAACTTACAAAGTCCTCCAAATATGTCCAGTGGCCGCCACTCCCAAGATGATGGACCACTCCGGCCTCGAGTCATGCCCTCGTCGCCTCGCGCTGCTGACTTCCAATGTCCTGGAGAATTTGTAGCCTCCTCCCTCAGTCGGCGCTAGTTATCTGCATCTAACCACTCGGGCTTTGCAGCCCTACTCTTGATTGCCTTGCGTGCGTCCGGATCGTCTATGTGACATGTATGCACGCATGCAATCCATCATCCAGCCCGTAGAGAATCTATCTACTGCGGCTGGCACTGAAAACTCCTCGTGCAAGGATGCTACTATGTAGTCCTTGCTCCCCTCCGGTATGTTCTTCCAATGATCCAAGACGTTGTGCCGAAAAACTTGTTGGTACAACTCTCTCATGCGAGCCATCACCCTCCTCCCCTCATCATTCATGATGATGGCTCCTGACCTACTATCGATGAGATATCCATAACCCCTAGGAGTCTGCCTAAGATGGGTCCTCTCCCATCTACGTCCACACTCTTGGTTATATCCAGGAGACCCCTCTACATCCGATGTATCGACAGGGGTAATCTCTCTCGGAATGGCACCCAAAGGGGTGCCACTTGGCTGACGGCTGTGCAAAAGCCAAAGTAACTGGAGTAGACATCCCCACAGGTGTGACAAATCCTGGAGGTGACACAGCTCCAGTTGAATGACGAGATGAAGACACCACATCCGTGTCTCCACATCATCCACCTGAGCCATGAGAGCGAGGAGTCGCACCTGTATCCCGTGTCGACCGCAGGCTCACTGCCTCTGTATCTCTGCAACATTCCCTTGATCTTGATGCGCTCCCTCCCTCTGGCCCAAGTCGTGAGCGTTGAGATCGTCTGCTTAAAGTCGAAGCATTCGATCGTGCTGAAGCAGATCTAGCAGAGCACCCTGACGAAGAACGAGACAGCTCCTGGTCTGTCATCTCTCTGAATCTGGCGATCTGGTATGAAGACATGCGTGTGAAGATGTCCTGTAACTTCTCATCGCTCATTCCTCGACTCATCCTGAAAATGTCACCTGCACAGATAAAAAATGATGTTAGAATAATCAATTTAAATCATACAAAGCACAATAATATAAATCATTTTTAAAAAATCTCACTTAAAATGCATATCTTATGTACCCTTATAAGCGATTGGTCAACGAATTGAGTAAGTGGATACTCCAAGTATGAAGTATCCTATGGTCCCATGTTAATCTCCTGACACAACTCTGCATACACTGGAAGGTCGATAGACATGTCACCACAAAAGAATGAGTCCGTCTCGAATTCTTGGACTCCTGTATTTCCATCATTGTTAGTCGATGTTGGCTCCAAGCTTTCGATGGCCTCCACCCCTTGCAATATCGACCCCTCTATTTGCATATTATCTTCATCTATGCTCGGAACATCGCTTTGATCATATACTCTCGCACTTCGGGGAGTTGAAGGTATAACATACCACCATCGAGGTTGTCAGGGGTTTGGATAGAAGATTACCTATTCACAAACACGTACAAGAGAGTTCAAACCATTGTGACATAAACCATGTCGTAATACAATTAGTAAGCAAATGACTCCATACACCTGTTCACAATGGGCTCGCAACACAAAGGTGTCGCGTAAATCCGTCCATTTTTTTTCGGAATCTATTTTGAGAAATCCAGATGGACCTCGTCGAACTGTTGCTCCAGGTCCTCCAAATACCACTTTGAATCACTGCACATCGAATAGTATCATGGAGAAGCTACGGTAATCCACTGTAATAATACTTTGCAGGTTCCCAAAATACTCAATCTCATCCACAACTGTGTTTGGATCCGTTGCTCGTTGCTGGCTCTCTTGCTCGAACCTTGCCATGACACCACAGTCCATTGTGGAGCATATTTTGTCAATACGCTCCACGCGAAAATGCCGTCCGTGCGACCACGCTACACTATATATTTTGTATTGTACATTGAAACACTCAAATTAGATGTTGCATATAAAATTTAGATACAATAGATTCTAAACCCCTCATCACCTTTGGACTACATCCCCTCGAGAATTCCCACTCCCCCATTGAGACCTCTGTCCCTTCATGAGATGCTACGGTCAAGGCTCCATGCAACCATCGTGTTGACATAAACTGCGGCATCTCCTCCATGCCTTCGGGATATCAAATCGGTCGATGACACGTACTACGTCGGAATTGAGCTCGCGCTTCCTCTCAATCTTGCCTAGCGATCTGGTACTTGGCAAGCCACGTCTCCATAGAGGCATGGTGCAACATACAAAAGCGATTCACCTTCTCTTCCATTGAGGCATCTATTCTTTTTTCTACCCCATTTCCAATGACCACATCTCCAGTCAGTCTATCATCGTCCTTCAGTGATCATAGCATTTCATTGTCTGGTTCCAACTTTGGTAGCCATTGTGAAATATGCACTAGCGCCTCAGACACCAACCAACCTTCGGCCATGCTACCTTCTGACCGAGTTCGTTGTCACACAAAGCCTTTTAGGGTTTTCATGAAGCACTCCAAGAAGAACATCCATCGTGTATGGACAGGTCTAGCAATCTCCACTTCATCCACAAGATGCACAAGAAGGTGGATTTGTATCGTGAGCATGTTGGTGGGCAGGTATTTCTCAAAGAGACAGACTGTCTCCACTGCTCCCTGCCTCACGGATTCAATAGAGGACGTCTTAATCTCCTTCTGTGAGATCCATTGTACTAAAGTCGACAACTTGTAAATGGCCCCACGAATTTCTGGAGTAAGACATCCTGTGATTGCGATCGGTAGTAGAAACTGCCACAAATGAGAAAGCATTATGAATAATGGCCACATTCCAAATAGCAAAATGTCCACGCTAATTACAATCCATTCGTAGTACAAACTTGACATATCTTATGCCAATCATGGGATTTTAGCCCTGATAATTGGTCGTCTTTAGAAAATGCAAACTTGAGAGAACGCATCATACACGTCGGAGTGCGGATAGACTTGATTACTTGCTTCACAATGCGCTCTTCTTTAGTGGACAAAACCTAAGGAGCGCGAGGAAGCTGCACGCGACCATCAACACTCGACTACGGCCAAAGCGCCTCCATCTTACCTACCTCTTTCAAATCCATTCGTGCCCCTATAGTGTCTCTCTTTCCTGTGATGTGGTCCCATAACAAGCTACCCACATTCTTGAAAATATGCATGGGATCCAACAAGTGGTTCACCTGTAAGTGGGTCCAATATGGCAACTCGTAGAAAATTGAGAATCACCGCATTCCATTTAGATGTGATTCCACGTGGACCATTTTCAGCTCGTACCAGCTTGCGATGTTCATACGTGTTGGAGCTCGTCCAAGGAAACCTTCCCTGAGTTCATGATCCTCTAGCAAGAAAGCAGCGTGTCCTTGATATACCATCTTTTTCATGGTTCATGACCTTCGGGAGTCTAATTGTGGCCCGCACAATGGACATGCATGATACCCTGAGGTAACCAGACCTGTTTCAACACCACGACCTAGTGAATACTTGATTGAATGAGATAAAATATAGATATTACCAGCGAGAACGGAGGCCTGCTCACCTGAGCACTCTCCAATCCCGAAAAGTCATGCATCATCCACATGAGAATGGCTCGAATATTGGCTGACCCCACCGACCATCACACCTGCTCATATCTTGCACAGTGACCCCCTCCTCCCACAAAATCTTAAGCTCATCGAATAATGGACAAAGATACACGTCCATATTTTTTACTTTGTAGCGGCCTGGGATGAGCAAGCTAAGGATGAGATGTCCTTTCTTCGTAGAAAGCCATGGAGGGATGTTGTAGTTGACAAGGACTATAGGCCACACACTGTAAGAAGTTGAGCGCAGACCGAATGGGTTCACGCCATCCATTGCGAGACCGAGCCGAAGATTCCTTGGCTCTCGCGCAAAGCCTAGGAAGGTAGATTCAATGTGGCTCCATGCACGCGAATCCGCTGATATTCGTTGAACTCCATCCGTGAAGCTATTCTGCGCATGCTACGTTGTCAAGCTCGCCATGCCGGATGTATGAAACATGTGGTTTATGCGGGGGATGAGCGAAAAGTGTCTGAGAACTTTTTGAGGGATGGTTTGCCCTTGCAAGTCCCGCCGATACCTATGAGCACCACACTTTGGACATGTCTCCATAGTCTCGTATTCTCCTTGAAACAGACAGCAATCGTTGATACATGCATGGATGTTATTGTAGTCCATACCAAGCTTCTGTAAAACATGTCGTACATCATCACGAGACTCAGGCATGGTATTTGCAGGTGGTAATATATGATATTTTAATAACTTGAAAAAAATCATAAAACACCTTGAAAAAGAACAAATTTTTATAATAATAGTGCCGAAAAAAAATTTCAATGAACTGTATATACAAGGTACCTGAACAACTCGGTCACACTCGTATCGCTCCACCCGTATTTTACTTGCACACTTAAGAGTGCAAGCAGTGTCTTCAACCGAGATACTCGGCACCCATCATATAATGGTATGGATGCTTCCTCTCTAAGCGGATCAAAAGTCTTGACATCCATGGGAATCAATGCATCGATCATTGCCTCCATCTCAGGCTCCAAGATTGTAGGTAGGTCTGGAAGGTTGCCTATCTCCTCTGGCATTGACAGTATAGATTGGCCTTACGAGTGGTGGATTGGCTCCTACACTCCATCCATCGCATGCCCACAAACTCTTCTAATTGGCCGCAAAGGGTTCACTTCCCCTTGGGACGAGATATCACCTCCCTGGATAGAAAATTTGCCAGCAAGACCTAATCTTATTGTATATGGTATTCAATTAGCTTGTGAGTACAATGCATGATTGATATTAACTTCAAATTACCGTTTGCTGAAAATCCGCAATCTCCTGATCAATGATCTCAGATTGAAACTCGCCAAATCGTCGCACATGTTCTATAGACAATCGGTGTTTTCGTCTAATTGCCAACTTGCATTGAGAGCAAGGACATGGGACACGCTAATTAAGATACGCCTCGCAATCTTGAACAACAGGACCTTCTTCATTTTCCATCTTGTCTACGTTACAACAAACAATTTAAAGACTTGTAATACAATTTGGGAAAACGAGGCACAAATGAATAGCTTTATGGAGATGTATGTCAAGTTGCAAGTTGACCATAAGCTCTTGCTTGAGAGGTTTTAGCCTCTGCAAGAGGTTGAGAAGCAAATTTTGAAAAACATTGAGGTTGATATTGATGCATCCATGGTGTTGAAATCTAAACTTCAAGATATAAGAAATGCTTTACTGATTGATGTAAAAAATTCATGGGACATAGTAGTTGAGAGATTTATTGATGTTATATCTCGGCCATATACCATGCTCAAGGATTTGTTTGTCCCGGTAGATAATTATTCATTATTGTAGAAAAAAAAGGCATTGGTTCATAAGGTTCATGAGTTGGAGACTAAATGTTTGGACTTGACTAAAAGATTGGATAATGCCTTAGATGCTAAAAGGAAAAGTGATGAATATGTTACTTCATTATTGCAACAAAAAGATTGGTAACAAGGATGCTATGATTAATGAAGTTCTTCACGAAGTGAATATAGAGTTGAAGGGGATGGAACACGATTCTTCTTTGGGATTTAGTGGTGATCAGTCAATTATTGAGGTGTCTTCTTGTATAGCCATTATACCTTATATACCTAGCTACGGTCTTTAGGTTATGTACTTTGAGTATCTTAGAGGGGCTCTACTAGGATTACTTATACAATTGCACTAGAGGGCTTTGAGTATAAGTAATCCTAGTCAACAAAATACAACTTTGTCAACAAATCCTAGCTGTATAAGTAATCCTAGGTGCCATTGATGAATATCACTTTCCACTTTGTTTCATCATAGTTCTTTCTTAGTCTCATTTTGTTGACACCTAGGATTACTTATACAACTGCACTAGAGGGCTTTGAGTATCTTAGAGGGGCTCTACTCAATGTTGCTTGCTCAGTGTGGTTTATTAAGGGATACAAGGCCTTTAGCAAGGTGTAAATATGTTCTATGTGTTAGTCTTCATGCTACTTAGTTTTTACGCTATATACTACTTAATTGCATAGTAGTGGGTTTTGAGTCCTGACTATCCCAGTGATACACTGGGTTGTGCCATGTGTTAGGGCTCAAATTGCATCATCTATCTTAGTACTTGTAAGCATGTAGGTGCATGAAATCAATATAAGTATCTTTTCAGTCACGACGAATGAAAGATCTTTAGGGCAGTGCCCGTATAGGGTCGATGATGCTTGATTCTACTACTCTGTACTTGTTTCCTAGAATTTAGTCCTATCTATAATAAGTTATTTGTTCAAGAACGATCGTGCTGAGAGTATTTTGATTCATAATTTTTAGGTGAGCAGTGCTTTGTAAATGATTATGATGTATATCTTATGTCTGCATATTAGTCCTAAAGAATTAATGATCAATATGTATGTAAATCAATTCAAGAAGTTATATACAGTAGTAGGAATATTTTAGGCAAAACTAGTGTTTCTGTGTTTCTATTATGGTCTATTGAGGCCATAAAATAAACTAAAGAAAATAATCATCAATTAAAGAGAAATACAATAGGGAACATTCATACTCATCCCTCAAATGTTACATATATATCATAACATGTATTAATCATGCATGTGTGTGTGTGTGTGTATGCGCATGTGCATGTGCGTGTGCGTGCGTGTGCATGTGCGTATGCGTGTGCATGTGCGTGTGTGAAGTAATATCATGAAGTAGTGATATGTGTCAGCGTACACCCTAGTTATGGGATATCAAGATGTCAAGTAAATTCTATATGCTTATGTACACTTACCCATATATTCATATATTCTTTCCAGCACAACATCAACATTGATGATATAGAAAATTTATGAGTATCATTGAGGATCTCTTAGTCTAATAATAAACCAATCTCAACAAAAAGCATCTTAGTAATGTGGTTTTTTTGTCCTAGGTCCATGTATAAAAATTAATGCCATCTATGAAATTTATCAACTTTTATTGTAATGATTGGAAGACATCAAATGCAACAATGTAATACAAGGTTACCAGGTCAAAGACAATATCAAATAGTAAAAATGTTTGTGCCTGTGTGGGGGTGTGTGTGTATGTACCATAGTTATAAAATTTGTTCCAATCAAGTATACTCATAGTCATAACCTTTGAAGAAAATATCCTATGCTCAATTTAAGGGATTCTTCTTCTACGGCAACACTTTTGGGTTCATTTTGATGAAGTACCATAATGACCATTAGCTAGGGGATCATTTTCTTTTAGTCCTTCCGTTGACTAGTTGGCATGATTACTAATTTGTTATGCCTATAAAGTTAATACAAAAACAAGGAATTATGCATATCACAATTAGATCCCCTACTTGGACATTATGAAGGATATGACCAATTTTAAGCCATCTTAAAGAGTCACCAATGTACGTGGCCCATGGTAAAGCACATTGCATACCATTATCGATAAGTCCATTATCATGCATCTTAAATCTCCTAATTAGACTTTATAAAGTGTATGACCAATTTTTAGCCCTCTTAAGGAATCGATGTAATGGTACCCATAAAAAAAGCAAAGTGCATACCATTACCATAATCATGGATATGTTATCGTTCCAATATATACACACACAGGTGGACTACATCTTGAGTAGATAAAAGCTATCCATTTGATCAGTAGACATACATCTCCATAAAGCTATCCATTTGAGTATACATCTCTTCCTCTTTCTCTCCCTCTCTCATTTCCTCCCCCTCTCTCTCCCTCTCCCTCTCTTTTTCTCTCATTTCCTCTCCCTCTCACAATATATCCTAACACTCTCCAAAAGCAAAAGGGAGAGGGAGAGAGAGAATGCACTCTCCCTCTTCTCTCCCTCTCCCTCTCTTTCTCTTTCTCTCCCTCTCTCATTTCCTCCCCCTCCCTCTCCCTCTCTTTCTCTTTCTCTTTCTCTTTCTCTTTCTCTCCCTCTCTCTTTCTCTTTCTCTTTCTCTCCCTCCCTCTCCCTCTCCCTCTCTTTCTCTTTCATTTCCTCTCCTAAACAAGCAAAAGAAAAAGTGATTTAAACCCTAAACAAGCAAAAGAAGGAGAGAGGGAGACTCACCAATGAGATATGGTGACTGTGGGGCGGCTCCTCTTCGCGATGAAGGCTCCTCCTCTCTTTCGCAAACAATGGCGTCGGCGTCAGCGTCGGCGGCGGCGGTGGCGGCAAGCCTTCTTCCTCTCCCTCTCTCGCGATGGTCGCTCTCTCTCTCGCTCTCGCTCTCAAAACACAAAACGCAAAAATGCAAAACAAGCCCCTGCTCGGTTTCGGCCTGTTTTTTTCCCTTTGGAGCGCCGCTATTTGCGTCGCTAGCGACGTCGGTACCCGCCGTCTCTATAGGCTAAAATCCTTGTAGTGTTGCTTCCACTCTAGGTTCATTCCCTTCATGGGTTTACTTTTTTCATGAGAAAAGTGTGGTATACATGTAGATATACTCTATAGCAAAATGGAGTTTCTAAGTGGAAAAACAAGCATATTGCAGATGTGTCTTGTATATTGATGTCAGAAAGAAACTTACCTAATTACTATTGGGTTGAAGTAGTTAATTACTATTGGGTTGAAGTAGTTGCTACTGCTGCATACATTATGAACAAGACACCAACTGTTGTTGTACATGGTATGATACCCAAAGAGATGTTTACAAGTAGAAAGCCAAATCTATCCCATCTGAAAGTATTTGGATGTACTACTTATGTACATATTCTTGATGAGTTACACACTAAATTAGATCCCAAAGCAAAACAATTTGTATTTTTTAGATATTGTCTTGAGATGAGGAAAAGGGATATAGATGTTATAACCCTATTACACATGAGAGGAGATTTAGCAAGGATGTTGTATTCTATGAAACGAATAGCTTGTATAGTAATGTGCAGAATGTAGTTGGGATTGTTGAGCATGAGAGTATAACTATGTAGAGAACATGTCAACGGCGGTTAGAGACAATTGTGAGGGAGACGATACCTCTCATAAGCTTAAATCTTCACATGTTTCTTCTCAGCAAAGGTATCAGCGACACATGTCATTCAACCCACAAGCACAAGGAAGAAGAGCATCTAATCTTTGCAATTGTTGCTAAGTACGACAGTGGGGGGGTGGCACCTTCGCTGTCGTGATATCTGTCAGCCTCGTGACGAAGTACATTAAGCCGTAGGCGGCGGTGCTCTTTGACGCTGGCAACTAGGTAGGCTATTCATACATCTATCCAAGCTCGCCTTATAAACTCATGGAGTCGATGCGGTACCGAATGGCGTTGGCGTGGCAATAGAGGAGGCTTCCATACTGATATTGATCCTGGCTTATGCAAGGCAGAGCAGGGAAAAATGTGGCATTAATGAACCAGACCATCATAAACTACTTGACGATCCTCGGTCTTGTTGGAGTGAAGTTCATGGCCATAGCTCCTCGATAGCAGGCGCAACAGGTAGGTAGGAAGGTCTCCCTCGTCGTCGCTCCACACCGCCTCCGTGATTTAAGCCTTTCGTTTTTATGAATTTTTCTTTCTCTATCAACTTTTGCGTAAATTCTCGTTGATCAAGCTGGAGATTTTTCCCTAGAACATCGAATTGATTGATTCTTCTTCAATCATTCCAAACGAAAACTCTCAAGTTCTTGTATAGGACATCCTCCAATTTATTTGTGATCATCCCACATTATTTTTCCCCTTCACTGTAGCTATACAACCTCTTTGTGCCATTTTCTCTACCATCACAATCCACTCCACACTTGAAAAGCTCTTCCACATTTCGAGCATTATCAAGGCTTCTTCATGAAACCAATGAAAATTTTCCATCTTCTTCAAAGAGTGCTCACTAACAATGTAAGATTTAAGACCTTCCTTTTGAACCTTAAGTCTTCAAAATGGATATTCCTTTCATATGAACCTACTCTTCCATAAAATGTGCCCTAACAAGAAAATATGCTTTGAGATAGAACTTCATGCTCATCCACTCATGATTCGAGATCAAATGCAATGTCAAATCCATGATATGCAACCAATCAAATGATGTCCACAACAATTATGAATGCACTGAAGAGAATGTGCCTAGCCTAACTATGTGTACTCGTGTATCATGCAAAATGCAAACAAAAAGTCACACACAATAGAAAACAAATTCCTCATGATGTTGACTAATAAGTTCAAATTCATGGCAAAAAACTCCACCCTCAGGTTTGCAGTAGTGGATGCACAACGTCACAATAGTGCATGCATCTAAGATTAACTGCATATAGCTGTAGTGGGTCTCATGCCATACTAGTGCTCAATGATGGAACAAAACATGTATAAACCCAACCCATGGCATGGAAGTAATTGAAAAATTTAGGAGAATACCCCCAAGTGTAGTGTAATCAACAAGTGCAACATGAGGTGCTCATGAATTCACAATCCTCGTAATGTGCAAAAGTAACAACAAAAATCATACATATTCCAAGATGTTCAGGAGCTACTAGCAAACTCTAGCTCCAAAACCTATCAAAACAAACTTCAATCTCGACCAAGGCTATCAAGTTTCCACACTCAAAAATCCAAACATAATGACCAAAAAAATTCCTAAGCTAAACAAACATAAAAAATTCAACTACAAAACAACAAATTTGTAACATGCCCACCTATCGGCTGTCCAAACACGTTTTAGCAGTCCATTGAGAAATGAATCTAAGCGTCATTGCCTGGCACTCCCCTGTAATGTTTTGGGGTTAGTTTTCTACGGTTTCCTGAGTTCACCTCACAATGGAACATTTGTGACTAAACCCACTAGGATCGACCTAAAATCTGGGTTCCTAGTGGTCAAAGTCTCCTAACAACATTCTAGCATTAGGTCTTGGACATCCAACTTTACCCACAGATATCCAAGCCGAAGCAGATCTATACCACACTTGGCTCAAAGAGAATGGGAAATGAGAGGGATGCGCTGCTCAACCTCTCTACCTGTAGGGCGTAGTCCCATTCCGGTCCCCTAAAACGGCATGATGTGGGTTTTATCCTAACAATACCTAGAGGTCGAGCCTCCCAGTTCTCTGGGACCACTTTGCCATATAGGACGGACCCGTCGAGGGTTCCACCCACGCGCTTCGCTTAGTAGGCATTCTTTAGTTTTTAATAAGGTTCTATCATAATTATGTGTGACATTTAAAATTAGCTTCCTTAATTAAGTCTTTTAGGAAATAGGGTTTGTTCGAGTAATTTATGTCATAGACATGAAAATAAAGTAGGCAAACTTTTGACAAACAAGTTCAAGCATATTCCTTTACTTATCTTCATGTTAATCTTTGTCTCTTGCCCATACAAAAGAATTTATATTTCCCTTCTGTCCTGGAGAAGTAACTGGTCCAAATCACATGGTACCACAAATTCCATCCTTTATCTAAAATAGGATCTTCCAATGCCACAAACGTTGGGCCCACGGTTGTCTACAACTCTGTTCCAGACTTGCAAGGGGTGTCTAGAGCTCCATCTGACCCACAAGCATCCTAGGAGTGAAACATCATTCCGTGATTGGCCTTTTCACCACTCGACCTTCGACCTCCCGTGGATTGAGCAGTGCCCTTCTTGGGTTGAAGCACGATGAGACCTTGGAGATGATCCACCTACGCAAAATATCCTTTCATTAATTAATCCTATTAAGAATCAAGTACAAACAAGGCATTCAGGCCTAATATCATTTTCCAAGAAAACATTCCTTTATTTCCATGGCAACTTGCCATCACAGACCCCTGCCATGCATTTACCATCAATCACAAGCACTTGGACTGCTCATCCAAACCACAACTAACAATCAATTGAATTGTAAAAGCATTCAAGGTGTTGTTCGATCAAACAACAAAAACAATGGTTTTTTTTTCCAAACATTGCAAGGATAGTCGCGATAACCTTTCCATGGCAAATTTGTTCTCCCCCTTGGGATCAAGAGCGGTTTTGTGTAAAATTCACTTAACACACTCTTCTTTCAGCTAAGGAATATGTTAAGGTTTCAAACATTGTATAAGACATAAGTTCTATTAATCACTTACATTGATCGATAACCTAGCCTTCTTCCCAACAAGTACAAAAGCATTGGTCTTTCCTTCGACTTAGGGTTTCCTAATCCTTGAGCTCTTCATTTGCCCTGGAGTTGTTGTTGCATCTAGCCCAACCCCGAATAGGAATGATAAACATAGTAGCATGACAATGGAGCTAATTGTGTATGTATGTGGAGTTGTATATATGGGGATGAATTTGAGCTATGCCAATGTCAACCCATCATCTCTTCCTCTCTACTCCTTATATTGCCTTTGTTGCCCGCAGTGCCTTGAAGTCCTTTTATTATCCTTGCCTACGTTGCCATCTTCCATTATTATACCACTGCAATCATATTTGATTGACACTTTAGCTACCCGTCTACACCATCCGAGCCTAATAAACATGATTGTTGGCATCACTCACTATATCGTTTTTCCTTACTTACGATAGCAATTTCTTGAAACCTAACCTTGTCTCCAATATAATCCCAACTTCTTTGATTGGTTTACTACAAGGCTAACTAGCACAAAACCAAAACTTTCATATGCTTTTGTTACCATGCCAAATGCATCTTCATCGAATATTATAGAATAGAGTGACATATATGAGCATTCTAGAAGCAAGGATATTGTAGTATGCTTGAGATTTTAGACCCTAATCCCAAAGCTATTGATGTCTCTACAAAATCCACCCAGTACTTAGACCAAGTTGAGCCAATTGAATCCCAAATTACTTTCGAGGAGGTTTCTTAGACTCACTTATATATTAATGCTAGAAAAAAGGCAGTCATATTATTACTTACGACCGGTATCATAGTTGAATTGGCAGTGATGCCCTTGCCTAAGGCTTCATTGCTCGTTGAGGGATGGCCATCTGTGTGTTACACTTTTCACTTGGGGGACCATCCTTGGTCTTCTCCTCTTTTAGACACGACTCGCACAAGACTTCAATAGGCACTTGCTCGAGAAGAGGGCCAATTGGGGAAAAATTGACTTGCGGGTTAGGGGATGAGATCGGGGAAAATGAAAAGAGAAAATGCATGTGGCCACCCTCTAAGGAGGGGAAGAGAAGGAGAACCTTCTTGGAAGGTTGTCTCTCTTTCTCTTTGTCACACACACACTCTCTCTCTCTCTCCCTCTCTCTCTCACCCTCTTTCTCTCTCTTTCTCTCTATCACACACACACACAAACACACACACACACTCTCTCTCTGTCTCTCTCTCTCTCTCCTGGCAGCAAGGGGGAGAAAGAGGTGGTATCTCCTTTTTGTTTTTAACGATTTGGGGGGGGGGGGGGGGGGTTTAGAGGAAGAAAGTGGTGCTATTGGGGGGGGGGGAGGCATGGAGGGAAGGTGGAGTGGTGGTATCTCTCCCACCCTCTACCTATCATTGTGGCACATGGCAGGGGCACTACAGTGGACTCATCGACATCATCACCTACTTTACCATCAACGTCATCTTCTCCAACTTCTTCCATGCCAGCTTCTACCTCATTGTCATGTCCTTCTTTGAGTCTCCTTCTCCTCCATGTCATCGCCTCCTCCCTTGATGCTATCATTACCGTTTTCCTCCTTCTTCCTTCTCCCGCCACCTATTCAGCGCGACGGTAGGGGGAGGGATTAAATTTTTTTGAATAATTTTATTTATTGGGAGGGGTGGTTCCCATATGGCTATGCGGGGATATTACAAAATCAAACAAGTACACAATATCTAGACTACAAAAAAAAAAATCTACCTAAAGTTGTTCTATAGGGTTTTTAGTTTTAGCAAATACGCTTGACAATGCTATGGTCCATGCAATCTCTTTTTATGACACTTTCTTAGAAACATTTATCATCCTTTGTATGGACTTGCATTTTGTGATATTTATAGATATATTTGTCTATTTTGGATTCTCCTCCCTTTTAGTCCATCTAGTTTTCTAAGATGTCATTGTCAATATTGTAGTTATTTGGAAATTGAATCAACAAACCCTTTCTTTCTAGCATCTCACAATGTATGTGTTTTGATAACAAGGGTGTGTAATTCTATCCCTGTAAACATCAGTATATGGCCTATATCTTGTAGTGTTTCTTGGGTTAAAGCTCACATAAAATTTGATATGCCATGTCAAACTTTAAAGTTAAACACCTTTATTATACATAAGGTGGCTTAGATCTGGCCTTCAAACTTTGTGTCACTTCATTATAGGTTGCATGTCTCTTTGGTCTTACAATTCTATGGTATACCATCTAACAAGATATATGTGTAGAATGGTAAATGCTCTTATAATAAATGGTTGTTATGCAGGTGTTAAGATTACTTGATTTGATTTTTTCACTATTGTGTCAAGGGTATCAAAGATCAATAGCCTTAGATGTGTTTTGTAGGAATCTTTTATTTTACTTATAACCTAAAATAGACACCTTTTCTATCCTCCTAGCTCACCATCTTGCACATTTTAGCTTAGAAATGGAAATTTTCTAGAGTTAGTATGAAATATGTAAGAAAGCATGTATGCATAAGTGATATATTGAGATTTTGAGGTTAGAAAAGTTATAAGTACATAGGGGTTTCCTATTTTCAAATTCATAAGTTTCTTCAATGAGGTGTGGGCACATTTTCATATCAAACAAAGATGTATATTAAGCCTTAATGGTATACTTTAGTAAGTACAACTTATCAATTACATACTTCAATGCAAATAACTTATGAAAAATTGCACATGATGATTATATTTCTATTTCTATAAGACTTGAACATGAGTTAAAGAAACTTGATTTATATATCAATCACTTATTGATGACTCCACTATTTAGCATTATGTCTTTAGGCCCTTACAAATTGAGGACGTTTGCTACTTAATCTCTTAGTGATTTTTGGAACTCCAATGTTGAAGAGCACATATGTCTAATGGATTATTTGTGGCACTACCACAATCTAACAATAAGATTATTAACTTATTGTTACCATAACTCATGCTAAGATAAACAATCTTTTATTGCACAATATGTGGTAGTTTATCCTTAGGCCATATAGAACCTATGCAGTTTATTCAAGCTTATGAGAGGTGCTGTCCCTCAGAATTGTACCAATGATGTCTTCTCCTACCATGACTTCTCCTACTTCTCCTATTGAACCATCCACTATTTCTCAACCTGTGTCTATGTCTATGCCTATTCTTGTTGCGATTGTCAAACCATTTGCAAAACCGAATGTTGAAGATATGGTGGATGAGATTTCAAAGAACTTAAAAGACCTACAAATCAAAATGACTAGAATGGAATAACAACCACTTAGTCCATCCCCAGTTTCAGCCCCAACTTCTTCTACTCCTGCAAATTCTTCCAGGAATGATCGTGTCCATCTTTGCATGTGGTGTGATAGTCCAGATCATGAGCAGAAGGACTGTCAAGATTTTGAAGAGGCGAGAAGACTGAAGTTGGTAGTCTAGAAGGACAAGATGATATGTTTTGGAGATATAGAGCAACCAATCAAACCAAACTTCAGTAGGTGTGGTATGAAGAAATTGTTGGAAGAGTCTCTTTTGTGCTCTTCTTATGTGATGCAAGAGGTGGCAAGAGAAGATGTTGCCTATGGCCTTCAATTAGAGAAGTTGTCGAGGACAAATCTCCTTTATGGTCCTATGCACTACATATGAAGAAAAAGGGAAAAGCGTCAACATCCAAACTTTCAACCATAGGTGATGTGATCAGAAAAGGGACTGGATGGGATGATCGAGTTGATGTCTTTTCTATCTATGCTTATATGGAAAAATCTCAAGGATTTGAAGTGTTTGTTGAGGAGAAGCGGAAAAGAGATAATGATCAACCTGAAGGTTTAAAGAGGATGACTAGGAGGAGTGATCCAGTTTCTCGGCCTTTTCTTTAGGTTCAAAGAAAAGTATACCTGATGTTAATAAGCCAAAACTACAGGAAGATCAAAAAGTCCCGAAGACAAAGGATTCAAAGCCAAAAAAGTAACCTAGATTCAAGTTTCTTTCCAACATTGAGACAACTATACGGACTTGAAAAAGATACTTGAGGATCAGATTCTTAATTGAAAATTTGAATTCACTCTTGGAGAAGTCTTGGGGATTGCCAAAAGAGAATATCACGATGTTATCATTGACATCATTAAAAGAAAGCGTCATGTTATTAAAGAGCCGACATAGGATATGATCCATCGAGAGGCTTTACCAATTGCTAAGGCTATTAAAAGAGAATTTCATGATGTTATCATTGACATTATTAAAAGAAAGCGTCAGGTTATTAAAGAGCCGACATAGGATATGATCCATCAAGAGGCTTTAGCAGTTTGTTGAGGCTATTATCTATGGCTTGCAAGTTGAGAAGATTGATTCTAATGAGGAGATTACCAAGGAATCTATAGATGGAGCTTTATGTATGCAGTCCAAGAAGACTCTTCAGCCTTTACTTTAGCCTAGCGTACAATATGGGAAGAGTAATGATGCACCTAGATTGGTGCGTTGTAGTCATTTTTCTTGCAATCACTGGGCTCTTGTGACTGTGGAGATGGTAGTCAATCTTGGTGAGACAGAGACCCCTTGTGGAGATGGTAGTCAATCTTGGTGAGACAGAGACCCCTTGTGTTACTCTTTTGGATCATGGCTCTAAGATTAATGTCATAGTGCATGGATTGTATGATACTGGTAGATGGCTAGTTGATGTGGATCATAGTTGGTGCATGCATGCAGCCAACAACACTGCAGGAGATAATACTGAACGTGAAAATTTCTATTGAGATGTGGATGACACTTATCATTTCTTTGTATAGAACTCTTGTTCCTATCCTATTATTTTGGGGCAGCCATTCATTGCTAAGTCTTGGATGAAGACTAAGGTTTTGGATGATGGGTCTGCCTATGCATGAATCCGAAGCAAGGATGGAAAGCAGGTTGTTCAGTTCATGAAAATTTGTGTCAACCATCAGCGGAATAATGATTCTTTGAGGGATTCCCCTCTTCTAGTAGGACAACTAGATATTTGTTAGGTACCACTGTCTTGCGAGATGACAATGGTATGAGATAGGGCAAGCTCTCGCCTCTTGGCAGCGGGCGGTAGTTTTTCCTTAGGTGTTTATGGTGTGACTACTGAAAGTACTTTATGTTTTTAGCATATTACAGACATGCCTAGAGCTGTTAGGAAGTATTTGAAGAGAAAAGAGAAAGAAATGAAACTTACTGGTGTTTTATAGGATGACGACAAGGTAGATGGTCTCTATGATGGGTTGTCATACTCGAATACTATGGAGGATCTTTCACCATTGCTGAAAACTGAAAATCAAGAGTTGTCATATATCTTACAAGTCCATTCTCTAGTGATGTATTATGAAATTTTTGATTTCATGTTACAAGAAAATTTGGGTGTTGAGAATTCTCAGCAAAAAGTATTATTTCTTGAAATATTTCAGCAAAAAGATTTACAAGGTGTTGTTCATACACATCAAAATTTGTGTTTACTAGGGTATTTATAGTACAATGGCTGAAATTTATAGGTTGTAGCAAAGAAGCCAGAGTACAAACAAAATATAAGACAGTTGACAAGAAGCTTAGACCAGTTGATGCTACCTTTAGACAGTGATGAGATGATTAGGAGAGCAACTATGTAGCCTCCTTTATGAGATCCTGAAGGTATTGGACACAGGTTTTGATTTGCCAAGACACTGAAAGAGATCCTGAAGGTATTGAACACAGGTTTTGAGGAGATGTTGAGCAAACATGAGAGAGATTTTTCTTTTTTCCCGCATGAGATTGGATGCGTTGATCTTAGGGTTGTGATACCTATGGTTATTTTTACCATTCCGTATGTCCCTTGGAATCTATGGCCTATTCTTGTGCTTAGGGCTCACTTGCCTAAATTAGTGGATCTTTTGAATGAGCGGATCAGGATGGGGATTCTAGAATCATCTTCAGCTCCATATTCTAATAGATGGTTCACAGTTCCCAAGAAGAATGGGACACTTAGATTCATTGAGGACTTATAGTCGGTAAACAGGGCTACTATATGAAATGTTGGTGCATGACCTATTGTGGATGAGTTTGCAGAGGCTTTTGACGGATGTGCTATCTATTCTCTTGGCGATCTTTATTTTGGCTATGATCAATTCCAGCTTGCCCTTGAGAGTAGATATTTGACTACGATGAAGACACCTTTAGGCCTTGTCCAAATGTGTACGCTTTTGCAAGGAGCTACTAATTCGGTTGCTCATATGATGAGTGGAATGAACAAGGTCTTATAGGATTTTATTCCAAAGCTTACCATGCCTTTCATTGATGGTCTGCCTATTAAGGGTTGTTTGGAGAAATAGAAGGATAAGACTTTAAATGATTGTGGATGCACGTAGTTTGTGGCTGTGCATATCACAGATGTTAAGAGGATTCTTTGCAGGATAGAGGAAGTGAATTTGACATTGTCGAGACTGAAGTCTATTTTTGGTGCCAGAGAGGTTTTGATTGTTGGACATATGTGTGGTTATTATGGCAGGAGGCCTTCTCCTGCGAAGGTTGATGCCATAGAGAAGATTACAGAGACTTGCTCTTCTACTTCAAAGGTTCACAGGTTTCTTGGAGCTTGTGTACTTTATCTTATTTGGATTCCTCATTTTGCTCATATTGCAGATGATCTCTACCATCTCTTGAGGAAAGGGCATCGTTTTTCTTGGGATATGAGATACACTAGAGCTATGCAGAAGCTAAAGAGATTGTGAAAGCTGGATTTTAGGCCCCGGAACGTATACTATCTTCTTTATGGTTTGTGACCTTCGAGAGTGTTGCGAAGCGGAATACGTAGCAAATATGCTACAGTTGCTGCAAAAAATTCTGTCCTCTGAATCTTGACATTTTGACATCACCATCACGTCTAGTGCAAAAATCCCCAAAACGACTCTTGAAGCTCTAAATTCCGATTTTGAATGAGGGAGCAACGAAAAAAATCAGTTTTCACCCTCTTCTCCTATTTTGCGCGCAATCATGCTGCTTTTGTAAAGAAAGCTAGAAAAGCCTTCTAAACTTAACCACATTAAGAAAATAGCAAGGTATTCCATAAAGAAAGATTATTTCAATAAAATCATATCTTAAATCTTATATTCTAAAATAATCTATATTAAAAATAAATAAAGTAATAGTACTAAGGATAATGATCTAATTATTACTAAAGAAGTTTAAACTTATAACTTACAAATAGAGTAATAATTTTAATAATACAATACCATATAAATGTATAATATTATGTATTTTAATTAAGATAATTAATTATAATTATTAAATTTACTCTTGGACTTACGCTAATGCCCAGTACTATCGAAAGCCATCAGTACCTGCTGTACACATCAACTGAAGCATTCACAATTGTTTATAAATAAAATAAACAAACAATAGCGAATACCTAGCAGTCTTCAACTACAAATAATTAAAATAGGTTGGAACACTATCCTAACCTTAATTTAATTCGAGTGCACACTCTAAACTCATAAACATCCATTAATTTGATATGTATTTTGCAGAATCACCTGCTGTGGTATCACCCACATGCACATTAAATTAATCAGACACCCGAAAAAGGACACGCATCCCCGTCAACTTCTCGCATAATGAATCCACCTTGTGTACGAGCCGCGGCAAACACATATAGTTTTACGAAATCCACCGAAAAACCTCACGGAATCCACTGTGGAATATGCCTCTAGTTTTACGGAATCCACCGAAAAACCTCAAGGAATCCACCATGGAATATGCCTCCTGGCATCAGAGAGTCTAATTGTGGCCCACACAATGGACATACATGATAACCTACGATAACTAGACCTATCACAATACCCCTATTTAGTCAACAAAAACTTGAACGAGCTATGTTAGACATCACCAAAATGAGAACAGAAGCCCACTTACCTGAGCACTCCCCAAATCCCAAAAAGTCATGCATGATTCACATGAGAATGTCTCGTATATTGGCTGACCGCCAACCATCATGCTTGCTTAAGTCTTCCATAGCAACCACAAAATCTTGAGCCTATCAATTAATGGACAAATGTAGATGTCCATGTTCTTAACTCTGTAGTGCCTAGGAATGAGCAAGCTAAGGATCATGTGTCCTTTCTTTGTAGAAAGCCATGGCAGGATGTTGTAGCTAACAAGGACTACATGCCACACACTGTAAGAAGTTGAGCAGAGACCAAATGGATTCACACCATCCATAGCAAGAAGGAGCCAAATATTCCTTGGCTCTCGTACAATGCCTAGAAAGGTGAAGTCAATGTGGCTCCATGCGCATGAATCTGTTGATATTTGTTGGACTCCACCTGTAGGTTTACTCTACGTATGCCACATTATCAAGATCGCCATGCTTGACATACGAAACATGTAATATATACGCGGTATAAGTTGAAAGTGTCTAAGGAATTTCTAAGGGATACCCTTGCAAATCTTGTTGATACCTATGAGCACCACACTTTGGATATGTCTCCATAGTCCTGTAGTCTCCTCGAAATAGCAGACAATCATTACACATGCATGGATGCTGTTGTAATACATGACAAGCTTTCGTAACACCAATCGCACATAATCACACGACTCAAATATCGTGTTTCTAGGTGGTAATATATGATACTTTATCAACTTGAAAAGAAATCAAAAGACACCTTGAAAAGGCACAATAAGCGTTCTTAATAATAGATTCAAAAAAATCGATGGAGCGTAAAATGTATCTGAACAACTCGGTCACACTCGTATCGCTCCACTCGTACTTTTCTTGCACACTTAGGAGCATAAGCAACATTTTCAGGCGATGTGAGATACTTGTCACCCATCATATAATGGTATGGACGCTTCCTCGCTTAGTGGATCAGATGATTCGGCATCTACGGGCATCAATGCATCGATCATTGCCTCCATCTTAGGCTCCAAGATTGGAGAAATATACAAAAGGTCAATTGTCTCTCCTATGGTATTAAGGGTGTAGACTGAGTTGTGCCCTTTGGTGTATCGACTCAGGCACTCCATCCATCGCATGCCCATGAACTCTTCTAATTGGCTACAATAGGTGCATTCCTTGGGATGAGGCATCACCTCCCTATACAAATTTTATAGGCACATTAAATTTTTTTTGTATATGATAATCAATTACTTTGCAAATATAAAGCATGATGGAAACACAATTTTCTTACCGTTTTCTCAAAGTATGAGATCGCCTGATCAATGGTCTTTAATTGAAACTTGCCAAAGTGTCGTATGTGTTCTATGGATAAGCAATGCTTTAGTCTAATTGCTAGCTTGCATTGAGAGCAAGGACACATGACACATTGATTAAGATACACCTCACGATCTTGGACATCATGACCATCATCATTCTCCATTTGGTCAAACAACAAGTTTTTGTTCCCCTCATTGATGATCTTCCTTTGTTTTAATCTCTACTCCTCTTTCTCTCCCTTTCACTTTAGTTGTTTGCCTCCCTCCATCTTTCTTCATTTGTTCCTTTTCTCTCCATGTCTCTTTGTCTTTACCTATACCCTTTTTATTTCTCTCCTTGCCCCTCTTTCTCTCTCTCTCTTTCCTTTTTTTATTTGCCTCCCTTCATTCTTTATTTCTCTTTCCACCTTTCAAATTCTCTCTCTCTTTCTCTTTTTTTATTTGCCTCCCTTCATCCTTCTTTGTTTCTCTCCCTCACCTCCCTCTCTCTCAATGTTTCTTTCTCTCCCACATCTTCCCTTCCCACTCTCACTTCTTATCTCTTTTCCTTTCCCTCCCGTATTTTCTATATGTCTTTCTCTCTTTTTCTCTCCATTCACACTCGGTGCATCTCATTACAATCAAAATCAAAGATAGAAAATTAGAATCTCATAAAACAAGACATTGATTGTTGCTAAAGAGAATCATTTAAGCGAAGCTATTATCATTCCTTCATAGAGTTGAGCATTCTTTAAGTTTTAATAACCCAAGGGTAATGTCCAATGATGCATTCAATCTCAATGAAGTCATTTTGGCCAACATGGGTTTCATTTTGGATGAGTTTAATGCATTCAAAGACCTTGTTTTGGTAGAGAAAGTTGTAGAAGATTCCAAGTACTTTATATATTTTCCATAAAAGGGAAAGAAGCATAATGCCAAGAGGATTGTCAAGAGAGCAAATCTACAACTCCTAGTGGAGTGTAAGAAGACTTTGGATTTTATCCATGCCACAAAAAGACATGTGAGTTCCATGAACTATACTCTAGTTTCATTAGCTATGTGGCTTCGCAAGAGGATTACTGACCCTACAAGGCTTCAACAGATTGCTTTCTCTTCCAATTAGAGCATCACAAACATCAAAGAGGTAGACACACACATGGAAGAGGTATTGCCTATTGAGCAAGAGGAAAAAATGTCAAATGAACTTGACATGATAGTAAATGTAAAAGTAGGTAATGTTGTTAAAGAGGTCAAAAAAGACATTTCAATGACCAGTGAATCCTCAAACCTTGCCAATTTCCCCTCCATTCCCATTATTGGCAAGGAGTTCTTGATGCTTAATGGTATATTAGAATTCACAGGGCTAAGGGAAGTTTTTTGCATTCGAGTGATTCCAAAGTCTTGTGAGCATGAAAATGACCTTATTGATGATTCCCAAGAGGAATTCCATATGTTAGATAGTAACACTTCAGATTTTGCTCTTGCAAATGATGCTTTGAAATTCTATCTACAAAAGGCTCTTTAGCACTGCCAGACACTTCCAATTAAAGAGGAGTTTCTAGAGACTCAAAGGCTCTTGAGCACTATGATACACTTCCAATCAAAGAGGAGTTTTTGGAGAATTCCATATGTTTGATAGTAACACTTCAGATTTTGCTCCTGCAAATGATGCTTTGAAGAATTCCATATGTTTGATAGTAACACTTCAGATTTTTCTCCTGCAAATGATGCTTTGAAATTCTATCTGCAACAAAAGGCTCTTGAACCCCATCAAGATTCTATCAATTTTTGAATGGATGATAAGGTTGTAGAGAAAGAAAATTCTCAAAATTTATGTCTTTTTTTCCTCCTTTCCCCTTTCTTTAATTGCTTAAATCTTCAATTGACAATAATAGTTTCATATTTTCCACAAGTATTTGTATACGTTGACGATGGTTTCCTTGCCCGTTCTAGTGGCACATGGACCAAGTTTGGGTAAGATTCTGCCCTTGCTCACCACTTTCCTAGGCTTGATACAAATATTGTAAAGATTTACCATTCAAATTATCATGACGGCCCATCTCTTTCAATAACTGCTCTTAAGATATTGCCCAAAATTTTAGGCTATTCCCATATACTTGCAAATGGAGACAATTTATACTTATAAAAAAGTATGCCGTAATAAGGTTTTTTTGGCTATGCTCTAGGATACAAAGGCTTAAGGAGTTCATACTTCCTATGTTATAGTACTGCTTATATCCTAGCTACCAATCCCTTGAGGAATCCCCTTTTGTCAAAGTATAGAAGACAAAGATACCTCCTGCAAAACAAAAGTAGTGCTTTTTTGCTAGAGGACAATAAAGACAAAAAACATGGGGAAACAAAGAGTGACAAAAGCTCTTTGATTGACCTTTGAGTTATATGTACATAATATCCTTAAGTGTATTTATAAAATGCTACAAAGAGTGAATGCTCTCCAAGAAAATGTGATGACAATCACATTATGCTAATGAGAATCTTGTTTCTAAGTTTCATATCGATATTATGTTGTTTCCTTAATTTCCTGTGTAGTGTTGATTGTTTAAACACACCTAAGCTATTTTCTATAAAAAGTATTGAGCATTTTACACAATGATTTTTCTTTTCTTAGTCTATCACCACCGCTCGTGGTACTAAAGTAGAATGGTCTTACTTGATAGTGAGACTTCTCCATGCCCTATGTGTTCCATATAGATAATGGTCCATAGTTGTCAACACAGTTTGTCCCATGCTTTCATAAAATGTGTTGCACAAAAAATGAAGATATAAAGACTAAGGAAAAATACAATTATAAGATAAAGTTTCCAAGTTGTATACTCAGCAAGAAAATTTGATGTCTTTTTTTACCTAAGCTTTAATTATTTCTTCCACCAAACTTTTTATAGCCTTTTTTTAGTCTAAACAATAGCTTCCACTATTCTTGCTTTACCGAAAAAGTCTTAAGAAGTTATTTAGCTCCATCTAGACCTTCATATGGTTATTTGCTACTAAAGGATCACTTACTACATTGATTGTACATGTGCACAATTCTTTCCAGCATTCCTATATTGCATTTTTTTGAAAATGATAAAAGTTAGAGAGAAAATTCTATTATTTGCCCATCTCATTGATATAGGGGCTAAGACATCACTTGATTTTCTAGATTGTTGTGTATCTTTTTGAAGTTGCACATGGATGCCATGAAATTCCATTCTTGAAAATATTTCTTCACATTTCTTGATGTATACATCTGAAAGTAATGTAGGCTTGATAGAGTAAGCATAACCTAAATGCAACCTTAAAAGCTTAACAAGGATGTGGATCTTTAAATGCAACGTACAAATATGCACTCTTTCTAATGGAATTTCAAGGATAGCCCCACTAATTTCTATCTTGTAATTCATTGATGGCACTAATTTGTAAACTCCTTCCTACACTATTCAAAGTCCTAGCTTGACTATTTGTCTTGTTCCTTGATGGGGAAATACCTATGCTTCTTGCGTCAAACCAATTTGAGGAGATCATTCCATCCATACAATACAAGCATGGATATGGTATTGGTGCTCCACCAAAAATCGCAAACATGCATTGTACGACTTTCAAGTCAGTGCTCAAATGTCATTCTACTTCAAATGACCCAATGCCTTCTATCTCAAGCAACTCTCCTTTTTCTTGTGACTCGAGGATGCTTGGGATGTTTATGTGACTAGAAAGCCATGTGAGGATCATGGTTCTCATTGCACACCTGAGTTGCACACTTATCCACCATATATCATTTTTGGATTGAATACTTTTAACCTTTCCCTATGATGATAAATCCTTTCTTTGTTGTAGAGTCCTATTCATGAGTGAAATATTCATATGTTCCATCATTTGGTGTTTTAATATTTGTGCCTCATTTAGTTTCAACAAAAATATAAGTTTGCTCTCTATGTTCTTTACAGTCATACCATAAGCATGTACCATTGCAACATGCATACTCTTTAGATCCCCCATACATTATTGAATTCATTATATTGAAAAACCAACATATTTTTTTCTTTCCCTTTGTAAGATGCATTGAATATTTAATATGCTTGTAGACACCTAAGAACTTTGTGATTGCCATGCAACCAATGTGTTGAAGAAAGATACTCGGTACCCATCATATAATGGTATGGATGCTTCCTCTCTAAGTGGATCAGATGTCTCAATATCCATGGGCATCAATGCATCGATCATTGCCTCTATCTTAGGCTCCAAGAATGTAGGAAAGTTTTGAAGGCTACATGTCTCCTCTGGTATTAATGGTATAGATTGGGTAGTGCCTTCCAAGTGGTGGATTGGCTTAGGCATTCCATTCATCACATGCCCACAAACTCTTCTAACTGGCCGCAAAAGGTGCAGTCCTCCTTGGGATGAGACGTCACCTCCCTATAATAAATTTTACGGCCATATCCAATGTTTTTGTATACATTTGCCCCTCTTGTGCAATCATATAAGGTCTAGGAAAAACCAAACCACTTTGATGATGTTGATGAAGGTTCTTCACCACTACCTTGTTAATTTCTCTATACCCTTGTCTACGTATTGAAGCATTGTCACATGCTTCCAAAACTTCCCGTTGTTCAACTATGTTTAAAAAACTCTTGCTCATCTCCTTCCACATATCTTTTTGTAAAGATATTAAAGCCACATTTTGTAGCAAATCAATAATGTCCTCTTTGTTTTTGCATACTGTTTGCCTCATGAAATGAAAAATTTTGAAGTATCTATTAGATTCTTTAATTATTCACTTGAAACCTTTATCCTTTGGTACTAAATCGTTAAGGCTTTTGAAATGCCTTTACCTAAAACTTGCCGATGTCAATGAGGCGTTCAATTTTTCCACTTGATCCTTCAGCAATTTATTTTCCTCCTTGAGCTTCTCCATTTTCCCCTTCATTATTTTTAACTCTATATCTACCTCAACCAATCTATTCACTTGTTGTCCATACTTTGCCTAAAAAGAAGAATGGTTGCAATAAAGTAATTGCCTCAAATTGTGAATCTCACTTACATATTGAGACTCCAAACAATTATGATACTCCAACAAGCTATCATTTCCATATTGAATAAACTTGATTGTGCCACGAAGAATTTGAAATTTGGTGTGGTTGACCTATTAATGGATGTGTTGGATATAAGCCTCCATTTACCCACAGATTGATGTACTTCTTGCCTTCATCTCTCAATATTTTGGCCTCAACTTCGTTGCAAAGCACATGATGGTTCTTTCCTCTCCATGTGGAATATTCTTCTTCTACACTAATATGAATATGACTACTATTTTCCATTAGAGCTTCATCCATGTTTCTCAAAAGCAAAAGAGAGTGGAAGATTTGGAACATTGAAAGACATGGTTACATAACTTTCTTAACTAATGCAAGTGCAAATGCAAATAGAAAATACTTTAATATTCTCATTATCTCAACAAACTAGAACATAAATAGTGTCTCTATGTGAATGTATGTGTGTGTGCATGTATGTATAGGGAACAATGTTATGATACTCTGTATGGTTAGCCTCATTTTATATGGTTTCAATGCTAGGTAAAACCTAGTAAACTATACACATGATGACGTTTTGCTATTTACCTAATCACAAAGAAATAGCTCTATACATCTTCATATATGCCTCCACCACCATGCAAATTGCCCAAAGATCCATCCACATCTACACCATGTAGTCGAAACGTTATAATAGCCACAACCTCTTTATTAAAATGAAAATTTTTAATCAGATCTACAAATTGGTCCACATTGCAAATTAGTATATGAAAGAAATACATTTAGTTATGTATTTATTTTTGCCATATTTACAATTGGCATATCTATATTAGCGATAGAGAAGCTTAGTCTCATGTGTCATAACTTCTTTCATATTGGTTAAGATAGGATAAAAACTTGTTTCGTGGCAGTGTAATATCTCTATTTTCTTATAGGCATTTACAGTCAAATTTCACAATAATTAATATTAATGGCAACAATTATGTTTGAAATAATCAAATAGGAGAGT
Source organism: Lygodium microphyllum (assembly GCF_053477565.2). Classification (NCBI taxonomy): domain Eukaryota; kingdom Viridiplantae; phylum Streptophyta; class Polypodiopsida; order Schizaeales; family Lygodiaceae; genus Lygodium; species Lygodium microphyllum. The sequence continues at coordinate 82,949,489 of NC_141157.1, read as the reverse complement.
GCTTAACTAGGTATGTTGCTTGCCTTCTCACAATTCATAGTGGGAGCGAGTGAATTCCCAAGAGGAGATGGGCGAGACTTTGGGCCAAGGCAGTAGAGAGAGGAGAGGGTCACTCAATGTCCCCACGCTCATAAGGATAAATATGAAGTGCCCACTTGGTGTAGTGGAAAGGAGCTGAAGTTACCATGTGATGGCTCATCATCCTGGATCCCAGGCGGAGGCGGAGGCGGAGGCGGGGGCGGGCTTGTTGACAGATTTGATATTCTTCTCTCCGAGCAGGCGCATTGACGTACTTGGAGGCTAGTATGGCACGTTGGCTCGGCTCGTATTGGACTTGGCCCAGCTCAAAGACTTCCAAGATCAGTCGCTAGACAAAACTGCAATCCTCGATAATGCAGCATGCATGCATCAGCGCCAACTTGGGTATTGAACTTGTAGCACCTCTCATGCCGATTGAGCTGGATGAGGATGACTCCCACTGACATCAACCATAAACACTATTGCTATGGCTTTCAGCCCTCCATCCATGCCATGTGTTGGTGGGCGCCACATGGACTAGGCTTATCAAGCCATAAGTGATTAGTCATACGGAGTGTGGCTCTTGGATGCTTCTTCAAAATCCCATGCCGTCTGGCTGCCTAGCAATGCATCAAAAGCACCATCATGAGATGATTAATCCATTATTCTTGCTCTTTAGTTTGTTCTTGCAATTTTCTCACCCCTGTTCCTTTCATTCTTCTCTTTCTATTCTTTTTTTTTTCAATAATTATAATTATCATTATCATCCTAGGTGTTCACACTCAATGCACACTTTATATCACGCAAAGATATATATATGCATTTTTCAAGATGTTTAAATACTCGATTACAAAATGCTTGCATGGTTTCTAGTCTTCCTAACCACCTCTCCCTATGATATAAGGGCTACAAATAGGGTCAAGGCTTAGACTTGAGCTATTGTGTCCCTTACAACAAGATGTACCCAAAGACTTTGTTAATTGTCTCCGCATCACCTTCCAAACCAATCAAGAGTAGAGTCCATATTGGGGGGAATACATGTGCCAGCGAGTTTGCAACTTGAAAGCAAACAATGTGGTTTTGAAATGCTCACTTGCCAAAGTGTTGATGTGCTTGGTAGAGCTAAAGAGAGAGATGGCAGAGATGGAGACAATCAATAAGATTGAAGATGAATCCAAAGAAAAAAACAAATTACAAGAGGAAGTGGAGAAGAAAAGTCAAATAAGGAAGGAGGTGGATTAATAAGGCATGACAAGACACTATCTTTTCTATAGTTGATGGAGCTATAATACAAAGGAATCTTTCATTCCATGCACATTTCCAAGGCCTCCAAGAGAGGGGATCCCATGAAGAAACACAAGAGAAACTAGCTTATAGATAGCACCAAGGATGTTCACAAACATACGTGTTAGGTATCAAATTAAGACCAATTCTTGAAGAAAAAGATTCAAGTGGATACCTGAAGCAAGAAAAAAGTGAGGAAACTTTGGAGTTTAGAAGCATGGAAGATAGAGATGAAGTATTGAGGTAGTCAAAATGTTCCCAAGGAACCAAAGCATTGGTCATAGATGAACTTATAGTATACATCGACATAGCACAAATTATGACCACATAAAATTGATAAGATGACAATAGCAAGAAACGAGGAAAAAATCGGTATTTTATCAAGGCAGCAACGCCATTATAGTTCAAAAAACCTATAATGCATTTATTCTATTGAATTATGATATATTTACTAACTTTTATAAATTTAATATTGTGGGTCTCTTTTTGTACCAATAGCACCCCAAAGTGGATTATTATACTAAATCCTTGATGTGCATCTCTTCGTCCAATATGCCTTTGAGACATTTGAAAGGATGTTAATACATCACACACACACACACACACACACACACTCTCTCTCTCTCTCTCTCTCTCTCTCTCTCAACACTATTATGTTCCATTTGAATTGATAGAAGATTGATTATTGTATGCGGTTACTTTTTCAAGTATATCTACACTTGTTGAGATATTAGGTACCAATGATAATGAAAATGATTTGAGAATTTGATTTTTAATCAATGTAAAATAGTGAAATATATTATACATGTATGATATTATAGGACTAGTTGATAAATGTGTATCGAGTCAAGATATGTGTTGGCAGTAGAGCATCATAGCTCTTATTGGGATGCTCAACATAGTCTCACTCTCTTTCTAAGAGACACCCTTGATTTGACATATTAGTTATCCTTAACTTCAATTGCTTGAGTAGTTCATATTTACATTTATAAAGTAATGAACTAATCTCTTGAGTCGAATCTCTGTAAACTTTGCATCATGCCTTACAATACTCCACCATATCGTATATATGAGTATACTCTTGTTTTGTGTAAACTTCACATCATGTTACATAAAGTCAACTTTGTGATACTCTATAAATTTATCTATTTTTAAAATGTTATTAACTTCCTATCACATGCATTTTAAAGTGCATGGTGTGTTGAGAAGGTCTAGCCATTTTCTATGGCATGGAAACACATGATTTACACTAAGAAGGCTCTTGTGATTTGTACAAATTCTTTTTATATAAAATGTCCATGCGAATAAAGTAGCACATACTACTAGTATTTCAATCATTAGATTCGATTAGAGGACAAAGTGAGTACTAATTCTATCAACAAGTATAAGAAATCTCATTGTATAACTATATTCGTTTGGCGTGTTGACATAGGAGTACACGTTTATTATGTAAGTCCTTAAAACCTTAAGCCTGAGTCAGCCTTGGTAATGGATTACTCACTCCCATATCTAAAACGTGCACAATCTAGTGATGCATGAAACTTCCATTATTTACCAGTTCACTTATATGAATTCAAGTCTAAAATTTATGATAGCTTTTTTTGTTATCTTTATGAAACAAACTAGTTTAATTTTCAAAAAAGGCTTAAATTTGAGAGTTCTAGAAAACCATACATTATTATTTTAACTAGATTTTGCAATCAATTATTTTTTCAAGATTTTAGGGAATCTTAGAAAACATCCTTAGGAGAAACATTCAAATTGCCAAAAAAGAGTTTCAAAACTATGTTTCGTTGACTTGCCCTATGCATATTCATAGTAACTATTTATCCTATCATTGTTTAAATTGTTCCCCTTTTTTTCAAAAAAAAAGAGAGAAAATCTACAGAAAATTCAATAAAGTTCAAGGTGTAAACTTTGGATATTGATAATTAATCTAATCTACTTGTATATCTCACATGCCTTTTCATATCACTAAGTGGAATAAGGTGGTATCATCATGAGATAATGCTTCTATGCTCAATTTCAAAAATTCAAAAAGTAATCTCATTGAGATAATGTCATTATGCTTTAAAATTATCCTTATGTGCAATCTAAACATATGCTTTTGTTGTGATGTTCATTCTTTGTTTTGTTGTCATGCACAACTATTATCACCTCTTTAGACTGGACTAGATCATGTGGTGAACTCATCTGAGTCTTCCCCCCCTTAACCTCCTATTATGATGAACCTTGAGCTTCCATATCTTGACCTTTCACTTTCATAATCCTTAACCTTGTAGTTTCATGACCACTCATCACAATTGACCTTCTAATAGCTTGACTATTCATTGTTATGGTTGTTTCAAACAAGAAAAGGGAAGTGGAACCTTAATAAATATCATATGAGTTGCATAATTTACTACAATAAGAAAGATAAACTAGTTGCTCCTATAAATCAAACTTGGGAAGGGTTATTTGAAGTATATCTAAGATAGCAAGTGATCACTCCATCAATGTAGATATACATACATAAGAAGATCTAGATTTGCCAATAAGATTTTTCAATGCATTAAAGGCTACTAAAATAGTTTTAAAAAGTTAATCAAGGTCTCTAGAAGGTTCTCTCTCTCTCTCTCTCTGTCTCTGTCTCTCTCTCTCTCTCCACACACACACACATACACACACACACGCGCACACACACACACACACACACACACACTCTCTCTCTCTCTCTCTCTCTCTCTCTCTCTCTCTCTCTCTCATTTTGTAATTTACCAAACCTGACGAAATCTTATGTCACACACTCTCACGAACCTTTAGAGAAAATTATGACTTTTATTTTTTTTTAACTATTTCTTTTCAAGGCCCAAAGAAAAATCAACACCCTCAACATAGCGACTTATACATCTCTTTCTTTTTCATCTCACTAATGCTTTTCGTTAGAGGTTGGCCACATGTCACTTATCTATATATATATATATATATATATATATATATATATGAAATGCACACATGGGTCATTATTATGCCTATTTAGCACTGATCTTCCTTTTCTTCTTCCTTGCTCTCTCTTACCACAAGCACATGAGCATGTCCGGTTGAGCCTAGCTTGTCAGAGCTTCATCTAAATTAGGGCCACATGTGACATGAGTTGTGTTGAACTTGTCCGACTACATCACCAAAATCACAGGCACATGGTGAGATTTCTCTAAAATGGACAACAATAGAGAGAGCAGGAGGGGATGTAGTTGATTTCTTGCCTAAAGGTTACTTGTTGGTACATGCTATTATATTTCGTTGTCGTGTTGCTGCGCATCCAAGTCGTATACACCTCCATTTCTTTTGTTGTGCATTTGTGTTAATTTCTGCGTGTGATTCATTGTTTGTGTGGTGCATTTTAATAATCTGCATCCAATATATATATTCCCTTAATGCATTGCACACTGATCATGTTCTGGAGTTACTATCTGAAGTTGAGAAGACTGACCTCAAACCACTCCAACCATGTTTTGACAGTGCCATGAATATGTATTTGCAATTGAAGTGCTAAAAAGAAGTGGAGTCTTTGTTCGACAGGGTAAAGGCTGCGAATGTGCGGCCTGCACATGCTACTTTTAATATGCTTATAAAGGCTTACATAAACAGTGGACAGATGGAAAAGGCAGAACGTGTTTATCAAGAAATGAAGCAAACTGGTGGTATTGGTGCAAATTCACTCACATACAATTGGATGTTAGAGGCCTATGGTGTGACCTGTCTTAAAGATAAGGTACAAGAAGTTTTAAAGGAAAAGCTAGTCTATTCTGGGGAGATAGGGGGAAATTTTTGAAAAGGCGAATATGGCGGGCTGCGCCTGGATTAGAAGGGGAGAGAGAGCTGTCGTGAAGCTATTCAGGGAGGGATTGTCGGAAAATTTGGAACGTCAGAGATTCGACTGGGGAGATCATTCCCCTTACAGAATCTGGAGCCCGGAAGTTCGAGACACAGGTGGAAAAGAGCAAGAGAAGCTCTTAATCTAGCCTATCTTATGATCAATCTCCTCAAAAATGGGCCTTGATCATAAAAACTTAGACATCCTCATCGTCCTGTATGAGCATGGGGTCAATCCGGAGGCTCTGGCTGCTATGATCAAGGAGCTGCGCAGGGAAGGTGCGATACTGAGTGCAAACCGGCCGTAGGGCATTGATTATACCCTCATATTGATCGGAGCACGTCGGGGCCTCTTGGCGCATCGTTTCCTTGGTCGAGCTAAAGGAAGAGAGCAAGGGCAATGAAGAGCATGTCGCTCTCATCAAGGAGTACAGGGCCAAGGTGGAGGCCGAACTGAGCAAAATCTGCAGCAACATCCTGGAGCTCTTGGATAGTCTCCTAATTCCTATTGCAAGCGCTGCCGAATCGAAGGTATTTTATCTGAAGATGAAGGGAGACTAACATCGTTACCTTGCTGAGTTCAAGACGGGTGCTGAGCGTAAGGAAACAGCAGAAAATACCTTACTTGCCTACAAAACTGCTCAGGAACTTGCAACAGCAGAGCTAGCACCTACTCATCCGATCCGTCTTGGGCTTGCTCTGAATTTTTCAGTTTTCTATTATGAGATTCTTAACTCTCCAGATCGGACTTGTACAATGGCAAAACAGGCCTTTGATGAAACAATATCAGAGCTTGACACCCTTGGAGCAGACAGATGAGTGAATGTGTACTTACAATTAAAGTAAATTTGTAGCCTTGTTACAAGAACAGATTTCAGTGTCTACAGAAAGGAGGTAGTTGTGAGTGTGTATTGTAACAAAAGAGCTTTCAGAGATGGTACTACTATTTGATCTTGATATGGACTGCCCAAGAGTAGAATCCAGTGGTTGGCGTGTATGATTATTCCATCGGAGATAGAAGAGGCTGAAGTATTTTGCTTTTGTGAATTGCTGTGTGGTGGTTCTGTATATGCAGCGGCACTGGCTATGATGCGAAGGCTACATTTTCTGTTCTTTGTATGCCTGGAGGGCTAATGTAGCTGTAGAAAACAAACATCAAGGTTGATTGAATGGAGTATTCATCAGTGGTGATCCCCCAAAACTATGGCTTTACTCACTGAACTTTTTGTGAGGATAATGATTCCATGAATGTGCTGGCCCTTATGCAAAAAACCTATTGTTCCAGGATGTTTCCTTCGAATAAGAAAAATTGGTCTTATGCCAATGATAAAAACAGGATGAGAAAGATGACAAACTCATAGCTGTTTGTTCTGATGATTCTAAGTTTTGACATTACAAAGACAACTGAATCCTTCCTCCACACAGACTTGCTGAATTCTGAATGCAAGCCTATATGCTAAAGACATAACTGTCTTCAAAATCCTGAATGTAAACAGTTTATGAGATACTTCAGATTATTCTGAACATGAATTTCTTGTAACTCATTTGACAAGCAATATAGTGAACTTTGACATCAAAAATTTGAGTTCTTCTTGTTAGTCTCTTCCAGCTGTACCTTGAACTCCGTGTTCAGCAGCCCTTGCGTGAACTTTACGACATTTTTGGTGAACCCGACGTGAAAGTGCTGCGTCATCAGCAAGATGGGAGACTCGCAAGAAGAGATGACAGATGATAATGTCATGAAGAACCTGTTTCAGTCATTTACCATGTATATGCAGCAACAAGTTCATGCAAAACGAGACAGTGATGCTATGGATGCCTTGAAAGCTGTCCAACAGGAGATGAAGCAGTTTAATGGCCAGCAAGTGTCAACTTACCTGCATTTGTATGAAGAAAAGATGAAGTTTTTTGGGGTTTCTCAAGATGTTTGGAGCCGCTACTTCTTGCGGATCGTGGTGCGCGCTCTTGAAGGTCGAATTGCAGAAATTCAAGAGGCACATGCAGGTTGGGCTGAATTTAAAAAGGCATTAAAAGATGAATATTTCCTGGAGGATACAGGTCTTATGAATCGCAGGAATTTTTTAACATGGGTTTCTATGCCTAATAAGGGACTTTCTGTTACCGCTCTTCTGCGAGAGTTTGAAAGCCGTTATGATCAGTTGGATGGGACTGAACAGCAAGCTTTGGAAATGCAGAAAGTGGAGTTATTTTTGCAAGCTGCAGATGCTGATTTACAGGAAAAGTTGGATGATCTTTTGGAAGATCAAGCTACTGATTCAGGTTTAAAGACTGAGTGGAGACATGTCATTGATGCTGTGAATGCTCTTGTCAAGAAGCAGCGCAGGAGAGTAAGATTGCATCGAAATACAGGAGTAGTTCCTGAAAAATCCTTGGAGACTTCTTCTTCTACCCCTGCTGCAACTTCTTTGCCTAAGCCTACTCCTCCAGTTATGAATCCACCAGTTCCTGCTGCTCCAGTGCCCTTATCTGTAGATGATGTTATTAAAGGCTTGGCGGATTTGACGATTGAAGCAGTCAAAGCTGAAGTTGGTAAGTTAAAGGAGCAACTTATGTCAGTACCTGCTGTAGCACCTGCTCCAGTGACTGCTTTTCCAGCTGGTCAAAGAAAAGGGCGACGATGTATTTGGTGTGATAGTATAGAGCACCAACACTGCAGAGATTGTGATGCTTTTCAGGAAGCACGTAAGAAGAATGTAGTGTTCTGGGGACAAGATGGGAAGATATGGCTGACAGAGACTGGCGCTCCTCTTGACACGAACTTTGGTAAGGGAGGTATGAAGAAGCTTGTTGATGATATGGCTGCGCGATCAGCTTATGTGAGTGTTAGAGGAGATGCTTCAGCTTTTGGAGTCCAGCTTGAGCAGAAATCTGATGGAGACTCTGCTTTATGGTCTTCTGCCTTGGAGATAGCGAGAAGAGGGAAAGTTCAAACTTCTACTATGACTTGTGTGGGCTCTAGCATCCGAGGAGAAACAGGATGGGATTCTCCTGTTGACAAGTATTCTATTTTTGCTTATATGGCTAAAACGCAGGGTTTAGATGCCATGGTTGAGGAAAAGAGAAGAAGAGATGAGGAGGGTCCTAGCTCCTCCAAAAAGACTAGAGGGGGTGACTTTGTTTCACCACCTATTACAGCTCCACCTATGTCAAATTCTCCAGCTCAAACAGATTCTGATCAACCAATGGGAGACAAGCAGAAAGAAAAGAGGCAACCAAGAAAAGAGCCAGGATTCAAGCTCTTGTCAGACCTTGATATGCAAACGGATATGAGTAAGATTTTTCATGAAAGAATTTTGAATAGTGAAGTCACTTTTACTGTTGGAGAGGCTCTTGGGATTGCTAGAAGAGAAATACAGGATCAGATGCAGGATCTTTTGCAGAGGAAACGGCGTGCGATGGAAGGACCTGCTTTACAGGGATTGTGGCATGGAGCTCTTGGAGAAGAGCATGATGATGCAGTGATGGTTGAGAATGCTTCTGTTAATCCGCAATTGGAGAAAATAGTGCAGCCTATGCAATATGAAGATGATGAGACCCCTATTCTCATTCCTCGCAGCCATTTTTCACGAAGTCATTGGGCTAGAGCAACCACTGAGACAATGGTAAGGATTGGAGAGAAACAAATTCCCTTGATTGCTTTAGTTGATCATGGTTCTGAAATTAATCTTATTGCTCGAGGTGTTTATGAGAGTTGCAAGTGGCCTATGGATGCAGAGCATGGCTGGCGCATGAGAACCGCCAATAATACTTCTGGTGATATGTATGCTGCTTGTCCGAGTATCAGAATTTCTATTGGTAATGTTGAAGAGGATTATCATTGCTTTGTTCAGGATTCATGCTCTTATCCGATTATTCTTGGACAGCCTTTCATTACAGAAGCAAGAATGGAAACAAAAGTGATGGATGACGGATCAGCTTATGCGCGGATACGCAGTAAAGATGGTATGCGGGCTGTTCAGTTTATGACTGTTGGGGTAAATCATCCGAGAAACAGGGACTCCTTGCGTGAGGCACCACTACCTGCGAAGGAGTTGGATTTTCATTAGGTACCGCTGTCTTGCGAGACGCCAGTGGTACGGAGCGGAGAAAAGAGGAGATCTCGCCTCCTGGCAGCCAGTCTTTCTCCAATAACTTTGTTGGGTTTACTTCACATAGTTCAGTAAGTTATCAGAAAATTTCAGATTTGCCTAGAGCTGCCAGGCAGTACATTGGTCGTAAGGAGAAAGAGTTGAAGAATGCAGGTATTTTGCAAGCAGAAGAGCATGTGGATGGATTGTATGAAGGGATGTCTTATGCAGATACATTGTTTGAGATGAGAGCAATGCTGAAAACTGATGTATGCAAGGGTTCAAAGATCATACCTGTGCAAACCTTGGATATGTTTCAGGAAATTTCTGGTTTTATGCTGCAAACAGAGTTAGAGGCTGAGAAAACTCAGCAAATTGAATTTATGGCTGATCTTGATCAGCTAATAGAATTGCAGAGGGCTGAATTCATTCAGCCAACAGAGTTGAATGCAGAAAAATTTCTGCATACAGAGTTTGAGGATGCATCTATGCAGTCCATAGAGCCGAGGGCTGAATTCATTCAGCCAACAGAGTTGAATGCAGAAAAATTTCTGCATAAAGAGTTTCAGGCTGCACCCATGCAGTCCATAGAGCTAAAGGCTGAAATTTTTCAGCCAACAGAGTTGAAAGATGCTGAAAATTTGCAGAAATTGCAGCAAAGAAAAGAGTGCTTGAATGATGCCAAGGTTGACACAAAATATAAAACAGTTGATAAGAAGGTTAAGCCGGTTGCAGGCCCGCTTCCTTCTGATAGTGATGAACAGATTGAAAAAGCTATGAAGCAGCCTATGTTGAGGGATCCTGCAAATATTGGTCATAAGTTTACAGCTGAAACTCTTGCAGAATTGAAGATTGGAAATGATGATTTTTTGCTTCCAGTGGAAAAAGAATGTTTTAGAGAGATGCTTGGACGTCATGGTAAGGCATTTGCTTTCTTTCCACATGAAATTGGCTGTATTAGTCCCGAATTGGTTGCACCTATGGTCATCTTCACTGTTCCTCATGTACCATGGAATATACGTCCTATACCTGTGCCTAAGGCACACTTGCCAAAGCTGATAGAGTTGCTGAATGAGAAGATTAAAATGGGGATTTTGGAACCCTCTTCTGCACCCTATTCTAACAGGTGGTTTACTGTACCAAAGAAGAATGGTACTTTGAGATTTATTCAGGATATGCAGCCCGTGAACAAAGTGACAATTAGGAATGTGGGAACAGGTCCAGTTGTGGATGAATTTGCTGAGGCTTTTGCAGGACGAGCCATCTATTCACTAGGGGACTTGTATTCAGGTTATGATCAGTTTCAGCTTGCCTTGGAAAGCAGGGATATTACTACTATGCGGACACCTATTGGTCTTGTGAGGATGTGTACCTTGCCTCAAGGTGCTACAAACTCAGTTGCTCATATGATGAATGCTATGCATAGAGTTCTTCGAGACTATATTCCGCAGTTTACAATGCCTTTTCTAGATGATGTGCCTATTAAGGGTTGTGCAGAAGAAGAAAAGAATGAAAGTCTTGATTTGCGTGGATGTAGGCAGTTTGTGGCTGATCACTTGAATGCTTGTGAACAAATATTGACACGATTAGAGGAGGTAAATTTGACACTTTCAGGGCTGAAATCTGTCTTTGCTGTTAATGAAGTCATCATAGTTGGGCATATGGTTGGATATTATGGCAGAAAGCCTTCTCCTGCAAAGGTGGATGCCATAAACAGGATTGCAGAGTATTGCTCGACTACTTCAGAGGTGCGGAGATTTGTGGGAGCTTGTGTATTTTATATGATTTGGATTCCTCATTTTGCTCATATTGCAGATGTTCTCTATCAGCTGCTTCGAAAGGGGCAAAAATTTCATTGGGATGAGAAGCATTCAAAAGCCATGCGTAAGCTCAAGAAGCTGTTGCAATCAGCTCCTACTCTACGCAAGGCGGATTATCAGTGTGGACGGCCTATCATGTTGACAGTTGATACTAGCCCTATTGGCATAGGTTGGGCTGTGGGACAGGATGATGCTGATGGAAATAGGTATGCAATCCGCTTTGGAGCTAAAGTTCTTAATGAGCGACAAAGGAGATATCCGCAGATTAAAAGAGAGTTGTGGGGAGTAGTCACTGCACTGAAGTGTGACAAAGGATATTTTATTGGAGCTTCAGTTATTGTGGAAACAGATTGTTTACCTTTGCTTGGCATGATTACTAGTTGCTCGACTCCAGATATAGCGATGCTTCGGTGGATTGCCTATATCAAATCATTGAATCTAGAATTTCGACACATAGCAGGGAAAGATAACCCAGTTGCTGACATGCTTTCTAGAGCAAGATATGAGGATGAGGAGTCAATGCTTGCAGAAGATGATGAGACAGAGTTTGCTGCTTCTGTCCTTACTCATGATTGTTATGTATCTACTGTTGAAGCTTTTATTGAAGAACTTTATGTTGATGAGTGGCTGCAAATTGGACAGTATCTAAGTTCATTGACTCGAAGAGCTGATTGGACAGATGATGAATTCAAGAAAATCAGAAGGAAGGCTTATGGGTATTTCTTGAAAGATGGTTTTCTTTGGAAGCATCCAAAGAAGAGAGGAGGCTTGCCCTTGAGAGTAGTTTGTGATGTAGCGATGCAAATACAGATTATGCGAGAGTTTCATGAGAGCTCATGGGCAGGACATAGAGGTGTGTGGGCTACCTATGAGAAAATCAAAGAAAGATACTGGTGGAAAGGAATGTATAAAGATGTTTCTCACTTTGTGGAGACTTGCAGGGACTGCCAGCTTTATTCTTTAGTGCGACATCGTGATGAGTTGCATCCGACTTATCCACTATGTATGCATTACAAGTGGGTGGTAGACTTGGTTACTTTGCCAGTGGGACTTTGGCAGATGAGATATCTTATCTTGGCTAGGGAGGATCTTACAAACTATGTTGAAGGTAGACCGTTGCGGACGAAGACCACCACTACAGTATGTAAATTCTTGTTGGAAGAAATATTTTGCAGGTATGGATGTATAGGTAAGATTACAGCTGATCGTGGAGAGCTAGATGCTGATGAAGCTAGAGAATTCTTCTCACGGCTTGGGATTAAATTGGCTCTTACTACTGCCTATAATCCAGAGGGAAATGGCAAAAGTGAAAGAGGACATCCGCCAATAGTTAAAGCATTGGCAAAAGCTTGTAGAGGACGGATTGGAGATTGGCCGAGATTACTACCTTTTGCATTGTGGGCTGATCGCTCTACACATAGTGTGACTACTGGATACATGCCTGCGGAGTTGATGTATGGGCAAAAACCTATCATGCCTACTGAAATTTGTGCTCTCACTTGGAGTGTTCTTCCGTGGCATGAGAATTTATCAAGGGAAGAGCTGTTAGCCCTTCGGATTCGTCAACTAGAGAGAAGGACAGAAGATGTGCAGCTAGCCGTTGACCGTTTGAAGGCAGCCCGTCTCAGAAATAAGGACAGGTTTGATTTAAGGCATCGCTTGAGGCCTAGAGCCATAAAAGAAGGAGATTGGGTTCTAGTCTATGACAGTAGTCTAGAAAATCAGCATAGTAGCATGAGAAAAATGGTTCAAAGATGGTTTGGACCGTATGAAGTGAAAAAGGTTTTTGACAATGGTACCTATGAGCTGGCTGAATTAGATGGAACATTATTGAGGGTGCCTATTGCTGGAAAACGAGTCAAGATTTTCAAGAGAAGAGAGGATGAAGAACATGCACTTGAATCATTGACAGAAGAAGAGCAGATAGGAGAAAGACAAGCTGATGAGACAGAAGACATAGATGATGAAGCCGATGGAGAAACAGGTCTACTAGAATCAGAAGATGGACTTGACCTATTTGTGGACTTGAATGATCCTGGATAGTTGGCACATCCGGAGGATGCGCAGGTTTAGAGGGGGTGGATGTCGTGTTGCTGCGCATCCGAGTCGTATACACCTCCATTTCTTTTGTTGTGCATTTGTGTTAATTTCTGCGTGTGATTCATTGTTTGTGTGGTGCATTTTAATAATCTGCATCCAATATATATATTCCCTTAATGCATTGCACACTGATCATGTTCTGGAGTTACTATCTGAAGTTGAGAAGACTGACCTCAAACCACTCCAACCATGTTTTGACAGTGCCATGAATATGTATTTGCAATTGAAGTGCTAAAAAGAAGTGGAGTCTTTGTTCGACAGGGTAAAGGCTGCGAATGTGCGGCCTGCACATGCTACTTTTAATATGCTTATAAAGGCTTACATAAACAGTGGACAGATGGAAAAGGCAGAACGTGTTTATCAAGAAATGAAGCAAACTGGTGGTATTGGTGCAAATTCACTCACATACAATTGGATGTTAGAGGCCTATGGTGTGACCCGTCTTAAAGATAAGGTACAAGAAGTTTTAAAGGAAAAGCTAGTCTATTCTGGGGAGATAGGGGGAAATTTTTGAAAAGGCGAATATGGCGGGCTGCGCCTGGATTAGAAGGGGAGAGAGAGCTGTCGTGAAGCTATTCAGGGAGGGATTGTCAGAAAATTTGGAACGTCAGAGATTCGACTGGGGAGATCATTCCCCTTACAGAATCTGGAGCCCGGAAGTTCGAGACACAGGTGGAAAAGAGCAAGAGAAGCTCTTAATCTGGCCTATCTTATGTTCAATCTCCTCAAAAACGGGCCTTGATCATAAAAACTTAGACATCCTCATTGTCCTGTATGAGCATGGGGTCAATCCGGAGGCTCTGGCTGCTATGGTCAAGGAGCTGCGCAGGGAAGGTGCGATACTGAGTGCAAACCGGCCGTAGGGCATTGATTATACCCTCATATTGATCGGAGCACGTCGGGGCCTCTTGGCGCATCGTTTCCTTGGTCGAGCTGAAGGAAGAGAGCAAGGGCAACGAAGAGCATGTCGCTCTCATCAAGGAGTACAGGGCCAAGGTGGAGGCCGAACTGAGCAAAATCTGCAGCAACATCCTGGAGCTCTTGGATAGTCTCCTAATTCCTATTGCAAGCGCTGCCGAATCGAAGGTATTTTATCTGAAGATGAAGGGAGACTAACATCGTTACCTTGTTGAGTTCAAGACGGGTGCTGAGCGTAAGGAAACGGCAGAAAATACCTTACTTGCCTACAAAACTGCTCAGGAACTTGCAACAGCAGAGCTAGCACCTACTCATCCGATCCGTCTTGGGCTTGCTCTGAATTTTTCAGTTTTCTATTATGAGATTCTTAACTCTCCAGATCGGACTTGTACAATGGCAAAACAGGCCTTTGATGAAACAATATCAGAGCTTGACACCCTTGGAGCAGACAGATGAGTGAATGTGTACTTACAATTAAAGTAAATTTGTAGCCTTGTTACAAGAGCAGATTTCAGTGTCTACAGAAAGGAGGTAGTTGTGAGTGTGTATTGTAACAAAAGAGCTTTCAGAGATGGTACTACTATTTGATCTTGATATGGACTGCCCAAGAGTAGAATCCAGTGGTTGGCGTGTATGATTATTCCATCGGAGATAGAAGAGGCTGAAGTATTTTGCTTTTGTGAATTGCTGTGTGGTGGTTCTGTATATGCAGCGGCACTGGCTATGATGCGAAGGCTACATTTTCTGTTCTTTGTATGCTTGGAGGGCTACTGTAGCTGTAGACAACAAACATCAAGGTTGATTGAATGGTGTATTCATCAGTGGTGATCCCTCAAAACTATGGCTTTACTCACTGAACTTTTTGTGAGGATAATGATTCCATGAATGTGCTGGCCCTTATGCAAAAAACCTGTTGTTCCAGGATGTTTCCTTCGAACAAGAAAAATTGGTCTTATGCCAATGATAAAAACAGGATGAGAAAGATGACAAACTCATAGCTGTTTGTTCTGATGATTCTAAGTTTTGACATTACAAAGACAACTGAATCCTTCCTCCACACAGACTTGCTGAATTCTGAATGCAAGCCTATATGCTAAAGACATAACTGTCTTCAAAATCCTGAATGTAAACAGTTTATGAGATACTTCAGATTATTCTGAACATGAATTTCTTGTAACTCATTTGACAAGCAATATAGTGAACTTTGACATCAAAAATTTGAGTTCTTCTTGTTAGTCTCTTCCAGCTGTACCTTGAACTCCGTGTTCAGCAGCCCTTGCGTGAACTTTACGACATCGTCATGCTAAAAAAGGCCTCCATTTGCATATTCAATAGCAACAGGTTGGGGCCCCCACTAACACATCAATCCACCATATCAAAATTCTGATCTCGGAAGGTGCTCTTTTGCCCAAGGTCTTTGTCTATTTGTAGCATCATTCCCCTTCATTAGTAAGGAAATTCTCTCTCTCTCTCTCTCTCTCTCTCTCTCTCTCTCTCTCTCTCTCTCTCTCTCTCTCTCTCTCTCTCTCTCTCAATGGATCATCCTCCCTACCTCCTGGATCTCCCTCTCTATATTGGATGCACATATAACACTAGTTATACACCAAATGATAGAGGCCCACTTTGCAATATTAACCAATCAAAGTACTTCTTTAGGGTTTGGGCATCCATAGTCCTTTACACACCAAAGGTTGGGCATCTGTATTCATTTATGCACCAAGGGTCAGGCATTCACATTCCTTTACATAGTATTCCACATCCCACTTTGCAAGTATTAACCAATCAACGTACTTCTTCAAGGTTTGGGCATCTGCAGTCCTTTACACACCAGGGGTTGGGCATCCACATTCCTTTACATAGCAGAGAGCACATCACCTACAAAATAGGTGAACTCCCCACCCACTTTTGGATGGGGATTCTCCCCCATTGCATGACATTGTGGATCCACTCGTGAAAAACCTTGGAGGGTGGTCTTGAGTCAGATGTTTTGTATTGCCAAAGATAGCATCGCTAACCGTATGTTTTGGACTACATAGTGTGGTAGCTTGTACATATTCTCTTCACATATTTTATTTCCAATATGTTAGGAGAATAATGAAAGGAGATGGGGATTTTTCAATTTTATAGCGAGGAACATAAGTAGTTCTATTTCCAAGACAAGGGAAGGTTTCTCATTACCAATCCCTTGTTCTCAAAAGTACATGAAAGGTTCATTAAGACAACAATGTGGCATTAGGGTTTGGCATTCACCTAGAGGGAAGACATGACTTATGAAGAGGGTGTTACGTTGCTTGAGAAATTACCTTGAATGACATATCTTAGTCATGTGATGTATAACATATGCAATAAGATTTAACCTCTTGGGGGGGGGCATGGAAACTTGCTCTAAACAGTTAGCAATCTATGAGGTTCCAAGGCCACAAAAGACAAGGTGTTTGGTAAAAGAATAGCCAAAGGACAACAACAAAATTGAAGGGTTTCAATGTGAAACTTCCTTTCTGCACAAAATAGGTTAACATTGGATGATGTGCACCTTAAAATGATAAGTCTCACAAGCATTGGGCGTGGTAGTGTAGTTTTTTTGAGAAGCTTGACAAGACCTTAATCAAAGATAAGCACTAATTAACATGGTTGTGGGTCTATTTTTTGGGTGCTTTGCAATTCGTGCTTTTGGGTAAAGTGTAGAGAATAGGAAAACAATGGTTGTTTTTCATGTGTGAAAGAAAAGGAAGAAGAGAAGGGGGGATCATCATGTGGTTTGAGGGAAACAAAGTGGAGGTTTTGCTTTTTCATGGAGAAGATGATAATTTTGAGAGGAACTCTCATGTGAGTGTGACTTGGAAGAAAATCTTGCATATTCTCAGGATCAAGAGCGATGATGATTAGAGGGACTTTGTGGGAGCTCTCGCTCAACCACCAAGACCCATAGACCGCTTATTGTTTCAAGCGTTCCAAGTGAGCTCTAATGGCTACCTCTCACATAGTTGACGCACCTTCGAACCTACGAATGTAGTGAGCTTACCTTGATGCTGAAATGAGTTGCCTCCTCCTTTGCACACACCGATAGCTCCACAATCCTAGATGCTAGCTCAAGCATTCTCAATCCTCCTCCATCAAGCTCCATCCACCATAGTCGTGTACGTGCGAAAAAAGAGAAGAGAAGAGAAGAAGAGGAGAGGAGATGGAGCTTCACCCTCTTGATCCCTCACTTCCACACACTCACTCCCTCACACTCTCATACTCCCTCTCTTAAGAGCACACACACAAACAAAGAGAAGACAAGAAGAGAAGAAGAGAGGTCTCTTGTTAGCCACATACCAAAGAATGAGCTTCCATTCACTTTTTGAACTTTATATACAAGCCCTAGATTTCCATGGGCGCCCATCCCTTTTTACATGACCGGCCTTTGTGGCAAGGCCCTTTTTCCTATTTCCCTTTTCTTGCCTCATGCCTTAAGTCTACAACCATCTATTCCTTTACAAATGGCACAGTAGGGAGCCTGGCGCTCTTTCACAAGAGTTTTTAGAGTTTTTTGAGATGCCTTCTATTTAAAATTGTGATTTTGCCTGAGCTTAGATTTTATGAGCCACCTTTGCACCTTTGAAATTTTTCTATTCTTTTTTCACTTTTTGCTTCATTTTTTTGCCATCTTGAACTAAGGTTAACATTACCCCCCTCCGAGACAGGTGCCAGTCCCATGGCACTTCCAGGTCTCTGTTGTGGAAGGGTGGAGTCTGGGGCCATGGCTGAGGTACTTGTTTGATTGGGAAGCTTCGGTAATGATTTGGATGGAGGACCCAAGGTGTGTCGAGTGGATGATGGGGGCCTCCGAAGTTGGTGGTTTGTAGCATCTTGTTGTACCTAGAAGGAGAAAGTGCTCGACCAAAGGGGAGTGTCTACCTCACCGTGCGGTGCTTAGTGCTCGTGCTGGTGGAACAGGGAGTTGGGTCTAACCCTAGGTAAGCCTGGGTGATGTCTCACACTTGAGGAACCTATTCATACAAAGGGAGGTGCAGTGTGTGTAGCTTAGGTTGACAAGTCTAACCATAGGCGAGTGTTACATCCTTAGGTGTGTCCTGCCCTTGGGGTGCCCTAAGCGTGAACTGGGGAGGCAAAAAGGGCTAGGGGGTTAGGAATGGGGCCGGCCGACTGAGGTCATCGGATGTGCCTAACTTGAGGATCCCTAGGTGTAGTGACTGTGAGCTATGTGTCATGACTTGCATATGGACATGGCGCAGGATTCTCTTCTTTTTTCTTTTTCTTTATTTAAAAAAAAAACCCTACTGAGGTACAGGATTCGGGCAATAGCTAATTACTAGTTCTCATCATCGAAAGGTGGTGGTAAAGGGGATTTAATGGAGTGGCTCAAAAATGTCGGCTTTGCATGAAACCCTTAAGGTTCAATCGGACATGGAGAGGGGTGGTGGAGAGGAATGGGTGGTTGCAGTGGGTGAACCGGCTATCACTCATGTCTTCAAGAGTAGCGAGGCAAAAGGAAGGTAGAAGGTTGGCTCGCATCATTAGGTAGGTCATCGCGCAGCTATCAATGGCATTAGGGTCAAAAAAGAGTGGGGAGAGGCCACGTTCTGCTGGGGTGGGATCTTGTCTAAGTAGGATTTTTAATAGCATAAGATAGTTGCATGTGGTAATGAAGACAGGATCTGGACAGGAGGAGAAGTTAGCAATAAAGCGAGTCAGGGTGGTATCTAGGCTATCGGAGGTGAAGGTGAGGGCTTGGGCTAAGGTGGTAGTACATGGGTTATATATGACGGGGAAGTCGTAACAGCCATGGGAGTTTGCATCAAAGTCTACCCCTACCCTATGAGGATACACCATGTAAGTGGGGGTGTTTCTCTCAGCAATGGGGAGGGTATTACAAAAATCCATCCATGCAAACACATAGTCATTGCAGATGTGTCTCCGCCACAGTGGCTGGCACTTGTATACGGGCATGGATCGAGGCACTTCAAAAACTTTATTTTGCCAGTACTCCGCATCCTCGGTGCCCTAGAGGTGGGATTCTTTGGTCTTTCTTCCAGCCATTGTTGGCTTAGCCAGCTTTAGATGCCGATCACCTCGTCCACTATTTTAGGGGAAAGGATTCTGTGTAGGGCATTGGGGATGAGGAAGCTGAAGTTGAAGGGTTGTTTCTCTTTTTTTTGTCTTTCTCATACTATGAGCTCAACGTGGAAACTGGCTGGCGGGTCATTTGGGCATGGGGGGAGGGGTACAGATGGCTGAGCCATAGGGTTAACCCTCAATCTTTGTTTGGCTTCTTCCACCATCTTCCTTATCTTCTTCCTCAGGGTGGTTTTTCTTTTCACGGATGTGTCTACTAGCTGCCCTTGCCCTTCAGAATGGGGTGAAGGGGGTTGTGGGATCACATCTTCTTCGAATCTGCCTAGGTCAAGTTGCAGTTCAGCTTCACTTCCTGGGTACTCTTCATGTTGTATCTCCTCTATAAACCCCAGAGCATCAATCTCCTGGGGAGTTAGGCTGGCCAACAACAGGTATTTATGTTGTTCATCAAGGCTCAACCCAACTGCAATGGGTTGGGAGGGCATGTGTAGCCCTGCTTGTAGAGCTTTGTGTGCTATGCTCAGCTTCTTCTTTACCACCTCCAAGGAATCCCCTTCCTCTGCGTGAGTGGCATCCATCAAGGTATTCACGAAGATTCATTGTTGAGTATTGAAAGTCACTTGGGCTGCCTCTACTCTTCTTTGTGCTAGGACTTTCTCTTTTTCCACAAGAGCCAGGCAATGTGCCAAGGTCTTCACTCTTTGTTCATTTTGGTGTGCCCACTTGAGAGCGGAATTTAGGTGACGGGAAGTGCTTAAAAATAGCTAAAAATTATGAATATCAAGGGAAAAATATTCACTGTCAAAGGCGGCGGCTCGATCTAGGACAATTTTAAGCGCCAAAGTGCTTTAAAGGCGCCCGAGCGACACTTGTTGATTTTTCATAATTTTTCAGACAGTCGTGCAGGTTGACACAAGCTACTGGCCAATGCGGGATGCTAAGCCGGACGCCCAGGATTTTTCAGAGCTCGATTCCGAGTCCGGACGGGGAAATGGCCAAGAAACCGGTCAAGATGCGAAGAGGTGGACAAAATTTGGCCAAAATGGGCAAGTGACCCTTGGGAGCCCAAATTTAAATGTAACATGAAACTTTGGGGAGGCATCATGCATGAAATCGTGGGGAGAGGAGCACGCAGACAGGCGCCGAAAAATGCGCTCCAATGTTGATCATGCCATCTCCAGCCTGCAAACAACCCCTGCAACTAATCACTGCCCCTCATTCCCTCCTGGATGCCAATCATTTCGCCGCCCTTCGCCCATCGAATGATGCCCTCTTTGGAAATCTCTGTTTCTAGTCTTTCTCTCTCCTCCCTCTCTCTCTTCTAAAGACAAGTTCATGTGGGAAGAAGAAGGAAGAAGAAAGAATGATGAAGGCTTGTCCGGCATGGATCGGATTGCTACACGGGCTGAGAATGGTAATTTGTGATGTTGTTGGACATGAAGTGCTGCTGTTTTCCAAATCTACAGCCATGGACACAAAACCCGAAACACGCAAATAAGCGGTAATTTAAAATTTTCAAAGGAAATTTGAGTTTTATGGCTTTTGATGGATGAAATGGTGTTCATGTGGGATAATAATGGTTCATGATACTATTTTCTATGAGTTCTTGCTGGTCATGATCAAAAAATCAGAAAAATATGCATTTTGTGGTTCAAAATAATATGTTAAAACACGTAAAACATGGAAAATAAGGGAAAATGAGGGTTTTTGGCATGAAAATGGAAAAATGGATAGGAACATCAACTAAACTTTCATTTTTCTGCAAGAAGGAACTAAGGGCCACAGCCCATAACCTGTTTTGAATTTCCAGCAATTAAATAATGCAGGAAAATAAGGGAAAATAGGGAAAAAACCATGAAAAATAGGGGAAAAATGCATTTTGGGTTCCGAAAAATAAGGATAAATAAGAACAATGGTTGTGAATGGTTGTGGGGACTGAAGCATGAGGATTTGCCTCAGTTCAACCCCACCTTCTTGTTCTAATGTGGTTTTTTTTTCCGCTTTCTATACATAAAATGATGTAAAGATACCTTATAAATCTATCCAACGATGCACTATTTAAACGGGGAAGGGTAGAGAAGTTGAAATATGTCTAAATGCCGTGTGAAATGATGGGAAAGTTGCTGATTTCTATGCATAGCATTTAGGACGGGTGATAATTAAGATTAAGAGCTTAGTAGCACGAGGATCACCTCGGTGCTAAGCCCATGCAACGAAGCACGAACGGTAGTTGGAAACCATTAAAAGAATGATTTGCACTTGTGCACGATACTGTTTTGCTAAATGTTTGAGCACTAGACATCCACTAAATGCATGGAGCATGAAAATAATTTAAAAGTATCAGTGATCAGCTCCTGGACATGCATTGCAATTGGTTTATTGAGGACACGACCTACGTAGTGAGGCAGTGAGATACCCATGTTGTAGGCTAGTCGTGGGATCATAAAGGGGAAGTCAAGTAAGGACAATGGTACATTCCTGGATACGTTTATTTGGTACCTTGAGTGACTGTTGTGCGAAATGTCTAAATGTTGAGCGACGCATCGAGGGGCCAATCCCCAAGGTATAGGAGAGTCGCAGAGGGTTGACGACATTCAGTCGTAGGAGGAACCCCATGTATATGTGATTCGAGCCTTTTGGCTATGTGAAAGGGACTCCCTCTGAGGAGTAATATTGGGTTAGGATCAGTTGGACTACAACGTATTACAAACGCAATGTTCAGGAAGGCAAAGATTTTGATAGACGCTCCTGGCCGCGAGGCCGAGGGGTTGTCTTGTGCATAGTGACGAGGTCCGGCTAGTGCATGAGCCAGTGCCGGCCCGTTTTTAGGTCCATCAGTGGTGCGTCTGCCGGGAGCTGCTTAAAAGTGGCGGTTCTCGAATCCTGGTTGTTTAAGGACCAACTAGCAGTTTATGCCAGAGGATACTGAGCTTGATCCGTTATTTATTGATAAGCATCGTCTAGCAGAAATCCAAAAGCAAGAAAGAGACGAAAGAGGTAGGTGACGTGCTGAAATTTTTAGGAGATATTCTCCTAAGCGTAGCGGTGCTGAACCCTTACGAGGGAGTGGATCTAGTGGTCTTAGGACCACAAGCAGTAAGTTAGGAGAAGGTGGAAGCTCTAGTGCTCCCCTTTCTGCCATAAGCCAGTCCATATTAATTGTGGGAGGTGTAACCCCACCGTTCCCTATTCCTAGTGCAAATCCAATCTTCGTCATGGCGCAGCCTATTGCAATTCCAGCAGGAACGACGGATTTGCCGGCTCTAGGTTACCCACTACCCATTTTTAATGGGCTAGTTGAGGAAGATGCGGAACTCCACATGAGGGAGTTTCAAAAGCTGATGTTTAACTGTCGCATTCAAGAAGAAGGACATTTAATGATGTTCTTCAATATGACTCTCAAAGGAAGAGCCGCTATATGGTATCATGGTTTAGAAGCCGGAACCATATTGAACATTGATGCATTTTATGGAGCTTTTCGAAGGGAGTTTGCCCCTGAAAGGGGTGGGCAATATTGGTTGCGTGTACTCAACGTGACCCGCCAAGATCCACACGAGGATATTCGTGCTTATGCGAAGAAGATAAAAGAGGTCTTCCGTAAGTTGGACACCTCTATCCCTATCCCCGCAGCTGCCCAATTGCAATATTTCCTACATGGTTTGGACTTTAATATCCAATTGCAGTTGAGTAGTGTCCCCTTGGGGGATATAGATACTGCCATTACACGAGCACAAGAGGTGGAATCCCAACTACAAGCAGCCTATGCTTCTAGAGGCAATTCAAACATGGGTTTAGTATTGGGAAACAATATGGCAATAGCCAATGGCAGTAGTGGCCAAGGGATAGCGATGGCTAATCCTAATGGGAGAGGGAACATGATGCAGAATGTCCCTTTATTACCAGCTCCCCCTAGCATGTCGATGCCTACGGGCAGTCAAATGGCTCCAAATGGTGGAGGCCAGGCGGTCAATTCTAACACCATGCCTGCAGCTCAACAACCAGTGCCTAATCGAATTGTTAGGCCGATGGAGCGACATGGTAATGACCAAGGCTATGAGTCGAGTTCTTCCAATGTTCTTGGCGAGGTTAAGGACATGATGAAGCATTATACCGACATGATTACGGAGCAGTATCAACAAATAGCTATTGATGTCAACTTCCTTAAAAAACAACAAAATTTGATAGGAAGTAGATACCTGGAGGAGGGTGCACCGTTGAGGTTTAGTTGCAAATGGTGTGGCGGACAGCACTATCCAAGAAATTGCCCAAATGTTAAGTGCGACATTTGCGGAAAATCTGGCCATTTAGCAGCTACTTGCTGGAGTAAGATCAGTTCTCTCCAGCGTGGTAGTCGGCAACTAGGGCCTGTCAATCATCGTGCCCAAGGAAATGACTCCCAGCCAGAAAATGGGCCTAAACAAATACTTCAACGACCAAAGACTACAGTGGAAGAGCTACCAAGTGGTAGTGGGGTTAGTTTGATTGAGGCTGTACGCGTTAATGATGCTGAAACCTCTAATCTACGAGCTGTCCTTACAAGAGGTAAAAAGGGTAGAGAAGCCGACATGGATAAGCCTGTCGACGGAAACCCTAAACAAGGCGACAAAGGAACGCAAGTTTTGGATCCTGCCCTAGAAGGGGGACCTTTGAAGCCCGTAGAGAGTAAAGCCGATAAGGAAGCACCAAAGAAGAATGTGAAAGTTAAGAAAGAGGCAATAAAGCCAGTTCAGCGACCTAAAGAGCGGATGGTTTGGCGTGAAAAGCGAGCTCTATCGAACTATCATGAATTCGATTTGGCGAGCTCTCTTTGCGAAGTCAAGCCGGATGTGAATCTTTTACAGCTTATTAAGCTTTCCCCAGGAGTACGCAAGGAATTTAGAAAGATCCTACGTACCGGGTATATTGTAGAACCTTTGGGTATCGCGCGAGTTGGTGATGACTGGTTCGAGCATGCTGAGAAGCATTGCCCAAGGGTTGCAGCCTATGTCGATGGGATATTAGTAGATTATGCCATTGTCGACACGGGATCATCTGTTAACATTATGAGTTCTGAACTGATGGAAAGGTTGGGTCTTGCGATCCAGAAAGATACCTCCACAATTCTCAGAATGGCAGATGACAGTTTGAGACAGCCGGAAGGCTGCATTACTAAGGTCCATGTCACGGTTGCAAATGTAGAATGCATGTTGGACTTTAGGGTGATTCGTTTTGCAGGGCGGCCAAGTTACCAAGTATTACTTGGACGACCTTGGATCTTGCAAGCGGACTGCCAAGTAGATATACCTGCCGGTCGACTGATATTCGGCAGAGGTGCCCAGCGTGTGGTGGTTGATGCTTATCCTGAGTCCCCGCAGAGTGAGAGAGCTCCTCTATCTTCTACAGAATTGGAGACATTAGAAGATTTATCTGCTAGTGAGACATCATCGAGTGATGAGTCCAAAGAAGGATCCACCACAGAGGACATCTATCAGGTCACTTTGAACGAGCCGATAGAGGCCCAAGATCGTATAAGAGATGCAGATGTTATCGAGCTAGACCTTGGTACGCCTGATGATTCGCGGCCAATCAAATTAGGTTCTATGCTTAGTTCAGCAGAAAGGGAGGACTATGTGGCCTTGATCCAGGAATTTCGGGATATCTTTGCCTGGAGTTATGATGAGTTGAGAGGCATCCCTCCTAGTCTTGCTGTTCATACAATTCCGTTGAAAGAGGGCAGTCGTCCTGTACGGCAGAAAGTAAGGCGTATGCCTTTCGAATTGAGGGACGGGCTGTTTGAAGAGTTACAGAAGCTTCGAAAAGCGGGTTTGATTTTTCCTGTGCAACACACGGAATGGTGTTCGCCAGTTGTGATTAGAAAGAAGAATAATAATCAGATCCGTTTATGTGTAGACTTTCGAGAGCTGAATAAGCAGACAGTTAAGGACTACTACCCATTGCCATTTATTGACCAGATTTTGGATCAATTAGCGGGTAGGGAGATATATTCGTTTATGGATTGCTTTGCAGGATACAACCAAATGGCAATCGCAGAAGAGGACAAGTTGAAAACAACTTTCATTACCGTATTTGGTACTTTTGCATACCATGTGATGGCCTTTGGTTTATGCAATGCGCCTGGTTCGTGGCAACGAACAGCTGATAAGACATTCGGTGACATATCCCCTGAAGAGTTGAGGGTGTTTATTGATGACTTAGGGGCCGCCACCGTGAGAGAAAGGCAGTTGATCATTTTGAGAAAATGCTTTGAGCGCTGTAGACAATTTTGCATCGCCCTAAACCCACGGAAGTGTGCTTTTGGAGTACCTTATGGGCTATTGCTGGGCCATGTGGTCAGTTCGGTAGGAATTGCGACAGACCCCGAGAAGGTGAAAGTTATAGTTGCCATGGGTCCACCACGCACTCCGAAAGAAGTTCATAGCTTTCTGTCTTCGGTTGGTTACTACCGTAGATTCATTAACGCCTTAGCCGAAAGAACGTTGCCACTTACAAATTTATTGTCCTTTAGCTGTTTGTTTGTATGGGGTGACCCTTGTAAGGTAGCATTCGAGGATGTGAAACAAGAGCTAGCAAGAGCGCCCGTTTTAAAAGCACCTAAAAGAGGTGAGGTGTTCTATATATTTTCAGCAGCCACCATGTATAGTATCAGCTGCTGTTTAGCCCAATTTTGGGAAGAGAAGTGGTACCACCCGATTGCTTTTGCTAGTCGAAAGCTAGGGGTATCCGAAATCAACTACACCTACATGGAGAAGCTGTGTCTAGCGATGGTCTTTGGGACCAAGAAGTTTAGGCATTACATTCTCTAAGAGAAAGTCGTGCTTTATACGAAGGCGGAGGGACTTCGACTATTGATGAATAAGCTACAGCCGCCTGATCGTCTAGCAAAGTGGTTGATCACTTTGCAGGAATTTGATTATGAAATCAAGAGTAAGCCACCAAGGTTGCAAGGCATCGTGGAATGTCTTGTGGACTTTGGGGAGCCGAAAGAATCTGTGGCTGAAGGTAGTGACATGGAGATGATATTTAAAATAGATACGGCATCTATTCCCTCCTGGTATGCTGCAATAACGCATTATTTATCAACAGGAGAGGCGGGATCCGAACTATCTAAGGCTGAGAAAAGGAAAATTAAGCAGCAAGCGTTAAAGTTTGCCTTGATCGCAGGTACATTATATCGGCAAGGGGTTGATGATATCTATCGCCGATGTGTGATGCCTGACGAGGTGCCATTCATTTTGGAAGAGTGCCATGATTCTGCTTGCGGTGGCCATTTTGCTGGACGGCTTACTGCACAAAAGGCTTTAAGAGCAGGTTATTGGTGGCCTGCCATCTTCCAGGATGCGTTTGCGTATGTTAAGCGATGCGATATTTGCCAACGACATGATAGTCGAGAGAATAGGAAACGACCACTCACCCCTATTATGGCGATACTTCCATTTGAGAAGTGGGGAATAGACTTTGTGGGTCCTATTACTCCGTCATCGACTACGCAAAAGCGGTACATCATTGTAGCAACTGACTACTTCACAAAGTGGTCAGAAGCACGAGCAACAAGGAAAGATGATGCTAAAGAAACTGCTAGTTTCCTTTTAGAGCAGATAATATGCCGGTTTGGTCCGCCGAAAGAATTAGTGTCGGACCGCGGAACCCATTTCCTGAATAAGGTGATCAAAGGTTTGACAGAGTTGTGGAACATCAAGCATAACAAGACAACCCCATATAATCCGCAAGCCAATGGTCAGGTTGAAAGCACCAACAAGCAGCTTGTGGGCATCCTGTCCAAAACTGTGTCGGAAAAGAAACGGGATTGGGATAAAAAGTTATACGTGGTAGTGTGGGCCTATAATACGACTTTCAAACGAGCCACTGGCTATACCCCGTTCAAGTTAGTATATGGGGAGGAGTGTGTCTTGCCTTTAGAGATTGAGCTGCCGACTATTCGATTTGCTATCAATCATTCTTTAAGCGATGAAGACGCTCTTTTTGAGCGCTTGACGATACTGGCACATTTAGATGAGCTTAAGTTGCAGAGCTTATTGCACCAAGAAGTGGCGAAGCGCCGAATGAAGAAGCTACACGACCTCAAAGCCAAGAAATACACCTTCAAGAAAGGACAGCTTGTTCTGTATTATGACGCACGACGTGAATTATTCCCAGGCAAGCTAGAACCCAAATGGGATGGGCCCTATAAGATCGTTAGGATAGGAAAGAATAAATCCACAGTTTTGTTAGCTGACCTTGAGGGGATAGAATTTAAAAATAAGGTTAATCTTAATAAGATTAAACCTTATTACTTCTGATTGCACTAATGCTATGACTGCCTTGCAGGTCTAGGAAAGATCGATCAAACATCTGCAAGGAAATCGTGATAGAGGTTGATGGGTCGTCTGATCCCTTATTTAGAACACCCATATTTGGAACAGAGGTATCATCAGGGAAAGATCATTTGGTGGAGCAAAGGATACAAGGTGATTGAGCAAGAAGGTGGGACATTTATTTGGGAAATCAAGGTCTTCTGCCATCACTGCCTACAAATTTTGACGAGCATCCCTGTTGAATTCAATGATGATGGAGGGATGGAGCCTACAGTCCACCCATTGAATATGCTGAATTTCGATTACCATAATTACGAGTAGAGTTCAGGATGGCGGGATATGTAAACCCTTTATGGACGTATACCTTGTACTTTGATGGGGCGTCCGGGGGTGCATGCAAAAAAGGAAGTGTAGGAGTTGTCATCCGAGACCCCCGCCGCCGCATTGTCATGAAGTTAGCTGCTTATCTCGGGGCGAATTTTACTAATAATATGGCCGAATACAAAGCCCTGATCATGGGTTTGAATATTGCAAAGAAGGGTGGTATCCGCCAGTTGTTGGTGAAAGGGGATTCTCAGTTGGTTTTAAATCAACTCAATGGGACGTACATGGTACGGAACCCCATCCTTTGTATGTACCATCATACTGCCATAGCCCTGCTAGACGAATTCGATAGAGTGTCTTTTCAGCTGATTCCACGGAATTGGAATCAGTTTGCCGATTCTTTGGCTAATCTTGCGTATGAAGAGGACCTCTTCTTTAATTGTGGCCCTTGTTCCGATATATCTATTGATGGTGAGACAGGACCTGGTCGCTTGTGGGGTATGCTTTCTGAACATGCCCTCTTTGGCAGACGATGGTTGATTTGGGTGATGCAGAGGGTAAGCGAGACTCATCTGCCTTTATTATCATGGACCCATAGACTGATTAGACGTCATGTAAAGCGAACACCTCTTGCGATATACGCAGGAGGGATAGGTCATAATTTAATGCACTTAGTTTAGGGCTACAAGCCCTGTTCCCCTGGGAATGGTATGCTTTACTGTCCATCATAGTTGTTTCCAGGAGGATGTAATGCATAGTATTGTTTTATTTCATTAGGCCAAGAGGGCCGATTCGGTTTTGTAGCAAAGTCATGTCTGATTTCATTAGGCCAAGAGGGCCATTTCCCTGTCTAGTGCGGGTGCGTTTAATTGGGTTTTTGTTTTAGTATTTCGCTGGACAGGTTTCGCGGGTTGTGGAATTTTGTGGAGCCTGGAGGAGCCTTTGCTGCGATGGAAGCTTCTTGTGGCCACTCCAGGTGATATTTCTCCTTTACGAGTACCTTTCTTTCCTGTTATATGTGTATTTGTACTTGTTGAGGGGATATTTTTTTTAGGGACCGGCAACCAAGGCATGAAGTCCCAAGTTTAGGCTAAGTATGTTTGAGGGAGGTTGGAGTAGTCATTGCCTCCTGTAAAGACATTGTCAGGCATTGAAAGACCTGTTTTAGAAGGAAGTCCTAGTGGCCCTGTCCTGCTAGCCTGCTAGGCAGCCGTTCTAGGAGTTCTTGTTAGTAGTGAGGCAGTTAGAGAAGCCTGCTAGAAGATCATAATGATGATGCCAATAAATCCTGAATATCCTAAAAGATGAATATAAATGCGAAGGTGTGTAAAAAGGGGTTCTAACCCCTATCAAAGAAGAGGAAAAAAATGAAAATATATAAGCAGTTGATCATTGCCTTGCGAAGGCCTGGTAGGTTCCTGGGGACGAATCAGACCCGGGGCCGATACCTTGTCTTCCTAGGGGTGGCTTCTTGCTAGAAAAATAATATCAAAACAAGGAAGGTTGGAGCGAAAATAAAAGTGAGCATTAGAAAAGGATTAAGTGTCGCCTTGCGAGGGCTTGGTAGGTTCTTGGGTGCCGAGACAGGTCCTGAGACCGATGCCCTGTTCTCCTTGGGTCACTACGCTCAGCTCCCTCCTTTTTACATGCCCAAGTATGTCAATAAAATAAAAACCCTAAAAGAAGACATGTACTGAAGGAAAATACTCTTTGATCAGGCTATAGGAGTCCTCGCCTTGTAGGAGCTCCTAGTGGTGTTGTCTTTAGTTGGTAAGTAGTTCAGACTACCACTTAGGGCAACCTCTTTGGAAGTTCTTTTTGGTTTGGCTGTGTTGGAGCAGCTGGTTAGTGACTCGCTGCGGATCTTCTATTAAATGATGCTAGGCCTACTCCTTGTGGATATTATGCCTTGGTTCTGTCAGGGGTAGGGGGAGCATTGTGCTGAGTTTTATGATGATAATTATTTTGTATCAGTTTGATGCTTCTTTGGTTGTTTATGTGCAGATATGTTCGTGGATTCGACGGGCTGTGTCGCCCTATCCCGTGGTCGCCAATGAGAGCGGAATTTAGGTGACGGGAAGTGCCTAAAAATAGCTAAAAATTATGAATATCAAGGGAAAAATATTCACTGTCAAAGGCGGCGGCTCGATCTAGGACGATTTTAAGCGCCAAAGTGCTTTAAAGGCGCCCGAGCGACACTTGTTGATTTTTCATAATTTTTCAGACAGTCGTGCGGGTTGACACAAGCTACTGGCCAATGCGGGATGCTAAGCCGGACGCCCAGGATTTTTCAGAGCTCGATTCCGAGTCCGGACGGGGAAATGGCCAAGAAACCGGTCAAGATGCGAAGAGATGGACAAAATTTGGCCAAAATGGGCAAGTGACCCTTGGGAGCCCAAATTTAAATGTAACATGAAACTTTGGGGAGGCATCATGCATGAAATCGTGGGGAGAGGAGCACATAGACAGGTGCCGAAAAATGCGCTCCAATGTTGATCATGCCATCTCCAGCCTGCAAACAACCCCTGCAACTAATCACTGCCCCTCATTCCCTCCTGGATGCCAATCATTTCGCCGCCCTTCGCCCGTCGAATGATGCCCTCTTTGGAAATCTCTGTTTCTAGTATTTCTCTCTCCTCCCTCTCTCTCTTCTAAAGACAAGTTCATGTGGGAAGAAGAAGGAAGAAGAAAGAATGATGAAGGCTTGTCCGGCATGGATCGGATTGCTACACGGGCTGAGAATGGTAATTTGTGATGTTGCTGGACATGAAGTGCTGCTGTTTTCCAAATCTACAGCCATGGACACAAAACCCGAAACACGCAAATAAGCGGTAATTTAAAATTTTCAAAGGAAATTTGAGTTTTATGGCTTTTGATGGATGAAATGGTGTTCATGTGGGATAATAATGGTTCATGATACTGTTTTCTATGAGTTCTTGCTGGTCATGATCAAAAAATCAGAAAAATATGCATTTTGTGGTTCAAAATAATATGTTAAAACACGTAAAACATGGAAAATAAGGGAAAATGAGGGTTTTTGGCATGAAAATGGAAAAATGGATAGGAACATCAACTAAACTTTCATTTTTCTGCAAGAAGGAACTAAGGGCCACAGCCCATAACCTGTTTTGAATTTCCAGCAATTAAATAATGCAGGAAAATAAGGGAAAATAGGGAAAAAACCATGAAAAATAGGGGAAAAATGCATTTTGGGTTCCGAAAAATAAGGATAAATAAGAACAATGGTTGTGAATGGTTGTGGGGACTGAAGCATGAGGATTTGCCTCAGTTCAACCCCACCTTCTTGTTCTAATGTGGTTTTTTTTTCCGCTTTCTATACATAAAATGATGTAAAGATACCTTATAAATCTATCCAACGATGCACTATTTAAACGGGGAAGGGTAGAGAAGTTGAAATATGTCTAAATGCCGTGTGAAATGATGGGAAAGTTGCTGATTTCTATGCATAGCATTTAGGACGGGTGATAATTAAGATTAAGAGCTTAGTAGCACGAGGATCACCTCGGTGCTAAGCCCATGCAACGAAGCACGAACGGTAGTTGGAAACCATTAAAAGAATGATTTGCACTTGTGCACGATACTGTTTTGCTAAATGTTTGAGCACTAGACATCCACTAAATGCATGGAGCATGAAAAGAATTTAAAAGTATCAGTGATCAGCTCCTGGACATGCATTGCAATTGGTTTATTGAGGACACGACCTACGTAGTGAGGCAGTGAGATACCCATGCTGTAGGCTAGTCGTGGGATCATAAAGGGGAAGTCAAGTAAGGACAATGGTACATTCCTGGATACGTTTATTTGGTACCTTGAGTGACTGTTGTGCGAAATGTCTAAATGTTGAGCGACGCATCGAGGGGCCAATCCCCAAGGTGTAGGAGAGTCGCAGAGGGTTGACGACATTCAGTCGTAGGAGGAACCCCATGTGTATGTGATTCGAGCCTTTTGGCTATGTGAAAGGGACTCCCTCTGAGGAGTAATATTGGGTTAGGATCAGTTGGACTACAACGTATTACAAACGCAATGTTCAGGAAGGCAGAGATTTTGATAGACGCTCCTGGCCGCGAGGCCGAGGGGTTGTCTTGTGCATAGTGACGAGGTCCGGCTAGTGCATGAGCCAGTGCCGGCCCGTTTTTAGGTCCATCACCACTCTTCAACTCTCTTTTTCATTTCCTCCATACCTTCTCCTTATCCTTGTAACAGGGCCATGAGTCTCTACTCCTGGTCTTCCAATTCCCTACTCCTTCTCCTCTCTTTCAAGACTCAGATTTTCGGTCATGGTTTCCATTTCTCTATGGTGTTGTTCCTCTTCTCACTTCCTTCCTTCTTTCCTTGCAGCAAAATCTTTCATGCCTCATTCGATCTGACCTATTTTTGCTGCAAGATCCTCATGTTATATGATTAGAAGCTTATACTCTCTCTGTGTTTTCACTAGCTCGTGATTTTCATCTACGAGTTGTTGCCGCCAGCTTTGCTCCCTTTCTTCTTTGGCTTTTAGTTCCCATTTCAAATCAAGGATTTCCTTTTGTTGCATAGCCATTGGCCTCATCTTTTTGAGCTGGAAGGCTACTACCGACTCCTTTTTCGCTTCCAACTCAGCCATCTCTATCTTTCTTTCCTCCCTTTCCTTCTCTAACTGAGAGAGTAATTCATCCACATATTCATCATGGTTTGCTAGTGGCGTCATAGTGGTAGGGATTGGGGTGGTCAAAGCTTTCATCTTTTGGCATTTCGGATCTTGCCTAGACTCGGCATCTGTGGCCGGTCTTTTATGCCCGGTGGCCATAATCTCCCCACTCTTTCCTTATGCTAGTTCCTTACTGATGAAATATTGCATCCATGCCACAAAACTGTTCACATCCGTGCTGGCCGAGATGCTTGGGGTGACAGTGGTTGCTTCACTGGTGGCCACCAAGAGGGACGGGATGGGATGGATGGGAGCCTTACCCTTGCCTTGGATGACCACGAGCGGCATGACTTCGGGTGAGCACTTGAGCCAAGTCTGCCCTCCCTGGGTGGACTTAAAGCGCCTAGGCCATCGAGTCAGCTTTGTTGTTCTATGGACCGGTGAGTTGCTTCGGCCATGTCTTCCTTCTCCTATCTCCTCAACTCCGCCTCCTTTTCCACAACTCTTCTTTCTCTCTCTTCCTCTGTTTTCCTTGATTCTTCTGCCAGCTTTTCAACTTCTTCCTTCTCCTTCTTTTTCCTCTCCGCCGCCTCTCTTAGGGATTCCCTTGTGGCTCTCTCTAGATCTTCTTTTTCCTTCTTCCTGCCCCCATTTTGTTTCTTCTTCTGAGCTATATTTTCAATAGGCTTCTTTGTTTTTTTCTGTCCAAATTGAGCCTCCTACTCCTCCTTCTCTATCTCACTTTCTGTCCTTTCGCTCGATGGCTCTTTTCCTTGGTGGGTCGGCAACCTATCTGGGGTCTCATCCGCTCCTTCATTTCCTTGTGGGCTTCTTTTACAGCCTCCCGAATGATGGCCATCAGTAAACTTCCATACTCGATGAAGGAGGCTTTCGAGGAAGGTTTTTTCCTCTTTGTATTTTTAGAGGCTGGGGATTCTCCACCTACTTGTCAGGTACCCAAGGCTAGTGCTTTGGCTACTTGGTCTATAGTCTTGCGCACATAGCCATTCCAGTCCACCTCATCCAAGGTGTGGGCTACCACATTCTCCAACACAGGCACACTAATTTGGTGCATGAGGGAGTTATAGTGTTGGCTAGAGAAAAATGAGTGCACCAACTTTGCATGCATGCAGATCTTAGCATCGGGGATATCCTATATGTTGATGATGTCATTTGTGAAAATATCCTCCCTCTTCATTTTTAGCATAGCATACACATCTCTCTTATGTTTCTTCTACACCTTAGGCTCCAGCCCCAGTGCCTTCTCCACCAAGGCCTGGTTTAATGGCACCTATGCATGTTGAGCATTGTCCCCTCTTCCCATAGTCACCGTTCCACATTCTTGGTCGGGATTGTATGTTCTCAGAAATTCCACACACTTCGTGTGGTCAGGTTCCTACACAAACTTCTCTAGGTACTTGAAGAGGTTACACTATTCCACTACTCTCCTTGTGGCCTGCTCCTTGGCTACCACCTTCTCAAGGTTGTGAATGCTACGGAATTTCAGCTGACTATAAGCACAGTTTTCTAAGCTGATGACGTATTGTGTTCTCTCCTCTTATGTAAAAGGGAGTCAGTGAGCGCGATTTTGCTGCGACATCTTTCGTTCCTGTCATGAACCATCATTCCCATTAGTGCTTCTGAAAGAGTTATTTGCTAAAAAGAAAACATTTAAGCTCCAACATAAACTGTCCTTTCAAACTTTTCACCCTTTAATTAAACATTTTCGTGACATTTTTCCTCAATCGCAAATTATTGTGTTTCTTTTCTTCCTACGTTTAATTGATTGAGGTTTTCACAACAATGTGTTTTTTTCTTATGTGTTTATGCATTTGCTTGATTTTGATTGGTTCCGATTTGACTCACCCACCTTACCTTATCCCCTCCCCTTTCGTATTTGGGGAGAATCCTTCCTAGGATTGAAAGCTAGCAGACCTAGGGTTGTTAGCTTACAGTTAAGTGTTTACTTTCATATGAGCCAAGCATAGAAGTCTGGATTGTACTCCAACTAAGCATCACAGTCCAGATCGAAGGGTCGGCTACCTACCTGTGTGATGTAAGTAAGGACATCCGTTAGGACGTCATCGGAATCGATGCAACTAGCAATATGTAACTCTTCCTCTCTTAGGAGGCGATCAAGGTAAGGGTGTCTTTTGATGTGCTCTTCTAGGGGTCAATCTCACGAATAGTTGTTAACACCCTATACGAAGTTAAAGCGACATAAGTTGGGTTGTATTATGATGTCTTGATGGTGCGTCATTGCTTAGCGTTGGTCATTATTTGGCATCCTTTGAGTTCCCATTGCAATTGAAGAGCATACCAGCTCCATAAGAATGGGGATTTGGTTTCAGAAAGCTTTTTCAACTCTTCTAGTTCTTGATCAGTGATAGTAGAAGAGGCTCGCTTTTATCATATGACGTGATGAGCCACTATTTGATGACTTTCTTTGTAGATATCTCAGTGCGGAGCAACTCTACAGCTAAGTGGGGTGCTTTAACGAATGCAAGTTCTAGTGTGTCCCATGAACAAGGCATTGTATGAACTTCTGTCGCAAAGGGCTCTTGCAATAGGTCCAAGTCCAAGCGGTTGTAGCTCAGAGCCAGCGACATGAATGTGGCATCTAAGCATCCAAGGAAAGCAATGATGTCATCCTCTGTATCTTCAGCTAGATTTGTAGCTAGTAAAAAGAATGATTTCCGTTCATAGGAGTATCTAAGGCTTGCAGGTGGTTGAGGTTTGACAAAACTAGAGAGTTTGGCAGCAGATAGTTGCGGGCTTGGTTGTTCCTGAGATTGCGGTTGGGCCACTTTTCGAGTGGGTTGGGACAATTGGATTGCAAATGGGGCGTCACTACTTGTGGATGCGGCCTCCTAAGTCTTGATTGAGTTGCGTGGGACTAGTTTGGGAACAACAGCCTGAGGTTTGGGCCGGCCGGTAGACCTGGTTGGTCTTCATGTGCATAATCAGTTGTGAGTAAATGTACTTGGTGTCTCGAGTCTTTTACAATGTTAGGCCTTGACACGTTGTATGGTGGGGTATGGTTACGTGTGAGGGTGGCACTTGATCGATGCTCTTGGTTGCTTTAGACTTAGGGATCCATACCCAGGCCCATATCCAGGCATTACCCTCATAATAACCTTGCACTTGCAATAGGGTCTTAGGAATCCATCGCAGCTTGACCACCCGTCACTATTTGTAGCTTTATTTTGGCCTCCTAGGTTTTGAGGTTCTGTTGTTAGCCTTGCAAAGGCGTGGTTGATTTCTTTTTGGTGGTAGGTTCTGATGTTTGGGCACCCACCTTAACTGGGGTTCATGGGCATTGACCTTGGTTTCAGTAGGTTGTTGGCATAGAGGCTTGGGAGGGTGTAACAAATCACAACCCTCCTCCTTGGACTTGGCTAAATGCGTATCTACCGGTGGCGTTGCGGGTCTGGTGGGAGTTGCGCAACCCTTGCTGAAAGCCGCCACTCTGCGAACATTGCCAATGGCTAAATGGATACACTGCAACTCATAATCAACATTGCAATGAGCTTTCTTTTTAAAGGTTCAACCCATTAGTGATTTAGTGCCTGCATTTTCAATGTTCAACAACACATAGAATATCATTGGTATACTCTCAGACTTGATAGAAACTACGGCCTTGCATTTCCCTAGGAGTGCATATGATTGACCCCCATATGGGCTCAGTTTGGCAGTAGTGGGCTGTAGTTATGGTTTTCCAATATGGGTCCAATGATCGTGGATTAAGACATTGAAGTCTAATCCCTCATCGATCAAGGTGTTGACAGTGCATGTTTGCTTGGCAGTGATTGTGATGCGAAGGTAGGCAAGTTCTATGATTTCCTCATTTTCATCGTCAATCTCCATGATTGTGGCTACCCGTACTTTGACCAGCGGTTCTAACATTGGTGGTTCATGTAAGGGATGCGTGGGGGGATAATACTTCTTGATGTGACTACCATTGAAGAAGCCTATGCCCTCGCCTTCCAAAATCTCGAGTTCGATATTACCGGTTCGGTTGATGGCACGAACCTTGAAGGGCCCTAGACCTTTAAACTTCATTTTCTGTTTATGCCCCTTAAGGGAGTACAGGAGCACTGAGTCGCCTGACGACATTGAGACAGCCATGAAAAAGCTAAAGAGTGTAAAGATCAAGAACAAGAAGAGGTTTGACAAGTGATACAAACTTCGACCAGAAGCTATACAAGAAGGGGACTGGATGCTAGTTTATGACAGCAACTTGGAAAATAAGTATAGTGCCAGTCGAAAGATGGCAAGGTGGTGATTTGGTCCATATGTGGTAAGGTTTGGTTTCAACAATGTTGCCTATGGATTAAATGAGATGGATGGGACAACTCTAAAGATTCCAATGGCTGGAAAACATATCAATTTCTTTAAACGTAGGGAGTCTTCATCATATGAGTTGAAGGAGCTGGATACTCAACATGAACATGAGAATATGGAAGAAGAAGAGATAGAAGATGAAGACATTGACATGGCAGAGGATACTTCTTCTAACACTGTAGATCCATAAGACTTGGCACATGCCAGAGGATGTGCAAGTTAGAAGGGGGTGGATTTCATGCCGCTACGCGCACACAGTGTTTTAAAAAAAACTCTAGAGTGTGGCTTTCTTATTGATCTTGAGAGCCAATGCCACTTTAGACATTAGTGTTAGTATCCATGGTTAAAAAATATTAGATTTTTGGATAAGTTTAGCCTATTTTTGATCTTTTAGATATTATCTCTTGTAAAAATCCATAAAACTATAAACAACTTCTAGATTAGGATAAGATGTAAAAGAAAACATGTAGCTTTTAGCCATTTTGAGAGGATTTTATGTAAAAATAAATATTGGTAAAATCGCATGGCACGCGATCACTGTTTTCAAGCAATGAATAGCACTTCAAAGTGGAAGATGAAGGAGTGATCTGGCAGAATTCTGGCCAAGTGTGCTATTATTTTATCTCCCTTTCAGAGTCAATGGAAGCATCAGATTGGCAATCTGAGCAACATCGAGGAATATATTATTTTATGCACGTTTTTTGTACAAGAGATTTGTCTTCTCATAATGGAGAAATAAACTGATAGGCTCCATCTCTGTGAGTATTCTTCTACATCTTCTATTTCTTTCTGTGAGTATTCTTCTATGTCTCCTATTTCTTCAAACCCCTTCTCTTCCATCTACTCCTCTCCTTGAATCTCCCTTCATCCCAATGTCTCTTACCCTCGCGGTAGACTGTGGATGTCATGCCACTACGTGCACATAATGTAAAAAGGTGAGAAGGATCAAAGCTTGCACTTGAGAGCTATGGTGGGAGAGCAAGAGAAAGAAAGAGAGAGAGAAGAAATGGGAACTCCAACAGTCACAATGTGTGAAAGGGCCTTCCTTTATTCAAACTGTCACTAAAAGAATAAAGAATAAAGTGACAGTGACGGGCACCCACCACCTGCAGTGTGCAGTGGCGGTGACTGTCAGTGTAGTAATACACGAGCGGCTAGGCGGAGGCACCTTTATCCCCAACAACCTCCCACTTAAAGGTGAATCTACCCTAGTGAGGAGTGAAAAGAAAAAGAAAAAAGACAATACAACATGTACACATGTACAACAGGATGATGAAAGACATCGTCTCATCCCACGTCCATCAACCTCCTGAGGAAGGCAAAGCACTCTATAGAGAGGCTTTTCGTGAGTAGATCTGCAGGATTCTGGTCAGTCGAGATCTTGACAAGATCAACAGACTTGTCCTCAACGACCCCACGTATGAAGTGATACCTCACCTCAATGTGTTTCATCTTCGCATGGAAGACCAGATTCTTGGCTAACTGAATAGCACTCATAGAATCCGAATGTAGTGTAGGGAGAGCATCAATACCAAGGTCAGCAACCAAACAACCCAACCAAATGGCCTCCTTGCAAGCCTCAGTGGCTGCAACATACTCGGCCTCTGTAGTAGAAAGGGCCATGAATTTCTACACCGTGGACATCCAAGAAACAGCACCTCTAGTATATGTGAATACATAGCCGGAAGTGGACTATCTACTATCTGCATGTCCTGCATAATCAGAGTCAGTGTACCCCATGACTCCTGTATCCTGGCTGCCATAGCATATGCACATATCTGCAATGCCCTTCAGGTACCTCATGATACCCTTCAGGGTATCCCAATGCTTCTTGCGAGGTGTAGCCATATAGCGTGCCACAATACCAACTGCAAAGGCAATATTTGGATGAGTGGCTATCATGGCATACATAAGACTACCCATTGCGGATGCATAGGAAATCTTGGCCATCTCGGCCCTCTGCTCATTTGTCTGCGGGCAATCAACCTGTGATATCTTCATATAAGAAGGCAATGGACAGCCAATAGGCTTTACGTCCTGCATGTGAAAGCGCTCAAGGACTTTATGAATGTACTCCCTCTGTGACAAGTAAAGGGGTCCTTGATGCCTGTCGCGTCTAATGTGCATACCAAGTATGTGAGCGGCCTATCCTAGATCTTTCATCTCAAAGCTCTTCTTGAGTTGAGCCTTAAGAGCATCTAGCTCATCATGAGCTTTCCCTGCTATCAACATATCATCCACATAAAGGACCAAAATCAATAAAGAACCATCACAGGCTTTCTTCGTGTAAAGACATGGATCCATAGCACTCTTGTTGTAGCCCTATGACTGCATAAAGGCATCAAACTTATGATACCACTCCCTAGGTGCCTGTTTCAAGTCATAAAGACTTTTTTTCAATTGGCACACTAGGTGCTCCCTGACAGGTTCTGCAAAGCCCTTAGGCTGCTCCATATAAATCTCATCATGCAAGTCCCCATGTAAGAAAGCCTTGACATCCATCTGGTATAAATCCAAGTCAAGCTGAGCAACCAAAGCCAAGACTAAGCGTAGGGTGGTCATCTTAACCACATGAGAAAAGACCTCATCAAAGTCCACACGATGCTCCTGCTTAAAACCCTTTGCTACCAATCTAGCCTTGTATGCCGGCTTGGGGTGTCCAGGGGTACTTTTTAGCTTGTACATCCAATTTCATGGCAAAGACTTCCTGTCCTTAGGCAAGGAAACCGAACCCCAAGTCTCATTCTTATACAAGGAGTCTATCTCAGACTGCATAGCCCTCTCCTAGGAGTGACTGTCACCCCTGCTCATAGCCTCATCATAAGTGAAAGGCTCTCCTGTATCTGTAACCAAGACATAATGCATCGAGGACTGAAATCTATCAAGTGGACATCTATCTCTGGTAGACCATCTCATGGCAGGCTCTGCTGTCTGCCCAGCTGCCTGTCCAACACCCTGACCATGAGCATCTGCTGTAGTTGTAGGCTATCCAATTGGCTATGCGGGAGCTCTCGGCTCCTCATGAAATATGACCCTACGGATCTCAACAACTCTCTCAGGCTGCCTATGCATCTTGTCCTCATGGAAGACTACATCATGATTGCGGATGACTTTCTATGCCTACGGATCCCAGAGACGGTAACCCATCTTGCCTGTATCCCCATAACCAAGGAAAATGCATTTGACACTCTTAGGATCCAGCTTACTTCTCTTGTCCCTGGGCACATGGCAAAATTTCTCACATCCAAAGACATGAAGATGCGCATAAGAGGAGGTTTTCCAATCCATACCTCCTCGGCAATCTGGAAATCCAAACCACTAGAAGGTGATCTGTTTATGATATGCACAACTGTACTAACTGCGTCAGCCCAAAATATCTGTGGTAGGCCTACGTGACTAAGCATACTACGTACACACTCCTGGATGGTTCTATTCATCCGCTCAGCCAAACCATTCTGGGGGGGTGGTATAGGGGGTGGTCAACTGACACTTAATATCTCTCTCATCACATAACTACTCAAAAGCACGTGAGACATACTCACCTGCATTATCTGTCCTTAGGCGTTTTAGCCTATATCCAAACTGGTTCTCAACCAATGCAAGCTATCTCTGAAACACAGCCAAGACATCGGATTTTAGCTTAATGGGATAAGCCCAAAATTTTCGTGAAAAATCATCTATGAAAGTAACAGAATACTTGGCACCACCCATAGACTGACAAGGCATGGGCCCATAGACATCCAAATGTACCAATGCCAAGGGCTCGCTCATACATGGCCTACCAGACTTCTTATGCGTAGACCTAGTCTGCCTGACATAAAGACAATGCTCACATGAATCAAAACATGCATAATCAAGGGGCGGTAAGTACTTCAAACGAGAAAGCATTTTCATTTCCTTCAAAGACATATGGCTCAAACAAGCATGCCAAAGAGATACATGTGGGATAGAACCCACAGAAAAAACATGATCAAGGAAAGAAACTGATACAATCAAGGGATAGAGGCTACCAACCTTGGCACCTTTCGCAATCACAAGTCTGCCAAGAAAGCATTTTCATTCCCTTCAAAGACATATGGCCCAAACAAGCATGCCAAAGAGATACATGTGGGATAGAACCCACAGAAAAAACATGATTAAGGAAGAAGCTAATACAATCAAGGGATAGAGGCTACCAGCCTTGGCACCTTTTGCAATCACAAGTCTGCCACGAGTAATCTTCCATGCAGAGTCTCCAAAACATACATGATATCCTACATCATCAAGTTGTCCAGCTAACATGTGACTGCGTGTCAAAGCAGGTACGTGACGTACATCCTGCATAACAAAACTGCTACCAGAAGGAAACTACAATCTAACAGCACCAATGCCCACAATATCAAGAGAGCTGCCATCACCCAAGTGCACAGAACCCGAAACAGTACGGTATGAATGAAACCACTCTCGGCAAGGTGTCACATGAAAGGATGCACCTGAGTCCAAGAGCCAACACTGTGCATACATAGAGTGTATCTCTGTCATCTGCGAAGCATTAGAAGAAGCTGCAAGGATATAATCATCATATCAATATCCTCAAGCTGTATAACATTGATCTCTTCAATTTTAACACTGGACTTTGCAGGCACGATGCTGCGATCAGAAGACTTATCCTGCACTTTGTCTTTCCCCTTATCTTTGCACCTTTCATTGCGCAGTTCATGGCATTGTGGCCTAATATGGCACTTTTTTCCACAATGGTGACAAGTAACAGCTGCATTCCTGCCACGGAATTTGCTACGTGACTTCCCATGAGACTTGGACCGAGATTTCTGAGAATCACGTCCATGGCCACTGCCATTGCCACTGCCACTGCCACTGCCATGCTTTCCATATCCATCATTCCTGCCTCTAACTGTCATAGCATGTGATATACGAGAGGCATCCAAATTCTTACGGTTAACCTCTTCCTGCAGAAGAGCACTCTCAACATCAGATAATTTCAAGGTAGCAGTAAAGGCACATAATGCAGTGCGAAATACATCCCATGACTCATTTAAGAGTACCAAGCAAGAAAAGAGGAGTGACATCCTCTGTAAAAGTGATGTCCTGCGAAGTCAAGTTCTTGAGTATAGCATGAAACTGGCTCAAGTGAGCACACATAGTCACATTCTCCTTTATGTGCAGATCCATAAGCTGCTTCAGCCAATACATCTGGCTCGTTGGACTTTTCTTATCATAGAGATTCTTGATTTTATCCCACAACTGTCATGCACTCTATTCTTCCTCAAATACATTGTAATAAACATGTTCTGTGAGAGATAATACAATAGTGGACTTGCATAACTCATCAAGCTCAAGCCATTCCTCATCTGCCATAGTTGCAAGCGGATGCGCGCTCAACCTCAAAGGTTTGATCTGCGATTTCTGCACCAACCCCTGCCAAATCTGGCTCTTCCAATAAGAGTAATTTGTAACATCAAGCTTAGTGATGTTAAAAATAGCATGTTCAGTGGACGAACTCGCCATAATGCAGGCTAGAAGACTGCAGACAATTCAAAACTGCTTGCTGTTTACTGTAGAAAATGACCAAAAAATCACCAAAATCAAGAGAAAATGGAGAGAAAAGTCTAACCAAAGCTGCTGCCCACCAAGTACTAGTGAAAGTACATCATTTTAGAATATTTTATCATGAAAAATCCATGTCAGTCCATACATAGATACTTGCTATAATAAATTATAGATTTCAGTATAAGTGAGAGCTAATAGTACCAAAATCGGATCCCAAGTCAATCAGATACTACCAAGACCAAAGCTGGCATCATGTGGGCATAACATAGACATATGACAGTTGATAAGCATGAATCCAATACCCAAACATGTCATACAAACATTTGCTAGTGTGAGTAGGCACACCCCCAGTCAACGGGGCAAAGTGTTCCTGCCACTACCAAGACTTGACACAAGTAGGTGTCAGCTCACAAAGAGAGGGACCCAAAGCAAAGATTCGGCTCATAAGCATTGCAAGAACCAAGACATATGAACCATGCATCATCCTGAAGGGTAAAAGATCCCAAATAGTCTCAAAAGCTCAAAGAGCATAGACTGCCTGCTCAATCGCTGTCAAGCATCCAAAGACGCTCCAACTGGCACAAAAGCTGTAAATATCAAGCAGCAAAGCTGAAACAAATCATGTACAAGCACCAGTGACAAGTGTCCAAGATCAAGCATCAATGGTACATCCCAAACATGTAGGCGGTAGAGCATCCGTATGTAGCATCCATAAGCATGTAAGACATCAAGTACATCCAAGACGGAGCATCCAAAT
Source organism: Lygodium microphyllum (assembly GCF_053477565.2). NCBI lineage: Eukaryota > Viridiplantae > Streptophyta > Polypodiopsida > Schizaeales > Lygodiaceae > Lygodium > Lygodium microphyllum. Next base: position 82,906,398 of record NC_141157.1, on the reverse strand, counting down.
GCTTTGCAAAGCGAGCTCAAGCTCAACCAATGATCCTGAATCAAAAGCAAGCTCTATGTCGAGCCCCAACAAGTGTCAATACATCACCATATATGCCCGAAACATAGCCCGAAAAGCATAGGCATATGCATACATGAGTAAAATGACTTCAGCCCAATTATGTACAACAATGATTTACTATTCAAAACTGAGAATTTCAGCACCAAAATCAACTCTAAATGGTTTCCAAACAATAGGCATACATTCCCCTAAAATCCGAGCATCAAATGGGACCAACTGGGCATCAAATGATAATGCCAAACAAGCTGTAGCATCAAATGTCAGTGTAACACTATCATAAACTACTTGTGGACTATTATGACAGTCCCAAAACAGTGTTAAATTAGTCCAAATGCTATGCCAACACATCAACCATAAAAAACAAGCATCAAAGCATTTTCATATGCCCGAAATGGAGCCTTTCCAAGTGCCAATGGAGGGGGAGAGCTGCTGTTGTGACTGTCAATGCTGAATACACATATGGGAGGGCTGCGTGATTTTGCCAACTGTAAATGCTGGTCCTGGGGCTACAAAAAATGGTGGTCAAGCTTCGGAAGGGTCCGATTAAAGCCAAGGAAGGCCTCAAACAAGCTCCAGCAAGGGGAGAGCAACCCACATATGAAATGAGAGTTGGGAGTGTAATGGCTACCCTGTGTTCTCCCAGAGCTCCCTTCATTTTGGTTCCGTTGCCGAGACCAATGAATTCAAGCCTTGATCGCTTGCGCACTTTGAATCGAGCATTGAAATAGGGTTTTTCCTGAACCAGTGCACCATCCAGAAACACTTATATAGGGAGTGGTAGTGTCTCTAAGCTCTACTTCTTTCTTTTTGTTTTTACCTATGTCTAAGTCATCTTCTATCTCTTCTTTCTTGTCTTCACCCTCAATCTCAATGGATGGAGGTGTTTTAAGATCAAAAGAATCAAGCTCATCCTCCCCCTTCTCAAACTCCATTTCTTGAGCTCATACTAGTTACTGTACTCCAAGTAGATCCATGAAACAAATGAATTTCTCTTTACCAAGTGATTTGGTAAAGATATCGGCTACCTGGTCTTCTGTCTTCACATGAAGTAGATCAATCTGTCCTGCAAGTACCATTTCTCTGATGAAATTGTAATGAATCTCTATGTGTTTGGATCTAGCATGATAGACAAGGTTGCTAGCTAGCATCCATATACACCTCAAGTTGTGTACATAACCCTCACGCTACTCCATATATACCTCTTCAAGCAAGTCACCATTCATGAATGAATTTTCGACATTCACTTTTCATAATTTTTAGCCCTTAGAAGCCACTAATGCAATGACTATTCTCACCATTTCCATCTTGGCAATGGAGCTGAAAGTCTCCTCATAATCTAGGTCGTATTGCTGTGCATATCCCTTTGCAACAAGCTGGGCTTTATACCTTTCCAACGAACCATTTGAGTTGCATTTCTCTTTATAAACCCATTTGCTTAAAGACATCGAGTACCTCATCCTTGTACATGTGTATCAGTTGAAATCATCTATCCAACCGACACTAGATTCTTGCAAATTTTGTTCTGCCATTTGTCCAATCGACAATAGATTCTTGGTAATAGAAGGTACATATAGTACATCATGTAGGCTCTTCTTTCTATCGTCATAGCTGCAGTAGTCTACCTTCCTACTGATATGTTGTCTCGCACTCATGCCCAAAATCTTTCCATCCCTTTTAGCTCCAAGTCTTGCATGACTTCCCGAACAACATCCTTATGAAAAGATATTTTCGGGATGAGAAGCTCATATCTGCACTGCATTCTCCTTATCTCCCAAAGGGCGATATTGCCCGGTTTCCATCTCCTCTTCTTCTCTGGTGGTCATTGTGCTCTATGGGGAGCACCTGTTGTTGCTGCACTAGAGGAGGCTCCACCTTGTACTCCAGGTGGCGGGCTTTGGTATGAGGCCTTCCCATGGCCGAGAAACGGGGACATACTTGCTTGGTGCCTGCCATGCAAGCTCGAGGAGGGCAAGATGGAGAAGAGATAGAGGTTTGGGGTTCCCTGCTTCTCCTTTGTAGTTGTCCCCTCTCTTTTAGTAGATGTGGTGGCAATGGTAGTGGCAATGGCAGCTTCTCTCTCTCTCTCTCCCTCTCTCTCAATCTCCCTTGTGTTGATCTGTCTCCCTTCTTCTCTCTATACATCTCTTCATCAACAAAAAGAAAAAGAGAAGTAAAGAAAAGAGAAAAACAAAGAGAGAAGAGATAATACATTTACCTCAAAGCTTGAAGAAGAATCCTTTCGCGCTTCTCTCCTTCTTCTTCTTCTCCTACACGCGTTCCCTCATTCTTCTTTGCAGTTGTCCCCTCTATTTTTGTGGTGGATTGGCGGTGGCAACTCTCTCTCTCTCTCTCTCCCTTGAGCACGTTGATCTCTCTCACTTCTTCTCTCTATACACTCTTCATCAACAAAAAAAAAAAGAGAGAAGTAAAGAAAAGAGGAAAAAAAGAGAGAATAGATAATACACTTACATCAAAGCTTGAAGAAGAATCCCTTCGCGCTTCTCTCCTTCTTCTTCTTCTCCTTCACGGGTTCCCTCTTTCTTCTTTGCAGTTGTCCCCTCTCTTTTTGTGGTGGATTGGAGGTGGCAGCTCTCTCTCTCTCTCTCTCTCTCAATCTCCCTTGTAATGTTGATCTCTCTCACTTCTTCTCTCTATACACTCTTCATCAACAAAAAGAAAGAGAGAAGTAAAGAAAAGAGAAAAAAAAGAGAGAAGAGATAATGCACTTACCTCAAACCTTGAAGAAGAATCCCTTCGCGCTTCTCTCCTTCTTCTTCTTCTACTTCACGGGTTCCCTCCTTCTTCTTTGCAGTTGTATCCTCTCTTTTTGTGGTGGATTGGAGGTGGCAGCGACCTCTCTCTCTCTCTCTCTCTCTCTCTCTCCCTTGTACATGTTGATATCTCTCACTTCTTCTCTCTATACACTATTCATCAACAAAAAGAAAGAGAGAAGTAAAGAAAAGAGAAAAACAAAGAGAGAAGAGATAATGCACTTACCTCAAAGCTTGAAGAAGAATCCCTTCGTACTTCTCTCATTTTTTTCTCCTTCAGGAGTTCCTTCCTTCTCCTTTACACTTGTCTCCTCCCTCTTTGTGGATGGCGGCAGTGGCGACGGCCTCTCTCTCTCTCTCTCTCTCTCTCTCTCTCTCTCTCTCTCTCTCTCTCTTGCTTATTTACAAACCTGTAAAATGCCATGCTCGGGTTTTGACACTTTTTTATGAAGCCCCTCTCTCTCCTGTTTTTTATTTCTCTCCATCGCTCTCTTCCTTTCCCTCCCTTCTTCTCTCTATTTCTCTCCCTCCTTCCCTCCCCACTCTCACTCAACTCATCTCATTGCAAAGACAATCAAAGATAGAAAATAAAAAGCTTAAGAAACAAAGATATTGAAAGAAATGTCACCCCACCTCTCTTTATCTCTCTCCCCCCTCTCCCTTTACTTTTCTTTATTAGCATTCTCTCTCATTCTCTCATTGTTTTCCTATTTCTCTCTCGCTCTCTATTTTTTCTCTCTATCTCTCTTTCTCCCTCTCTCTCTCTTCTTTTCACTCTCCTTTCTCTCTTTACCTCACCCTTCTTTTCTACCTCCTCCTCCTCTCTTCCTTCCCTCTCTCTCTCTCTATTTCTCTCCCCTTCCCTTTATCTCTCTATTTCCCTTTCTTTGTTTCCTCTCTCTTTGTTTCTCCCCCCTCTCTCTCGTTGTTTCTCTCACTTATCCTCTCTCCCTCCCTTCATCTCTCATTTCTCTCTTCCTCTTTCTCTTTGTTTTCTTTCTCTCCCTTTTTCTCTCTTTCTCTCCCTTCATTCTTCTCACTCCCTCTCTTTTCATGTATCTCTTTGCAAAGAAAAAAAAAAAACAAGAAAACCCAAAAATAAAGCAAGAAGAGGCAATGTACCTACCTCAAAGGCCTAAAGATAAAACCCTTTGTACTTTCTCTTTGCACCTTCCTTCCCTTCTCCGTTGCGCACTTCTCTTTCTTCTTCATGTATAGCGGTGGCGGCGGTGACAATGGTGATGAGCTCCCTCTTTCTCTCTCTCTCTCTCTCTTTCTCTCTCTCTCTCTCTCTCTCTTCCTCTCTCTCTCTCTCTCCCTCTCAAAGCTTTAAGCTCTCTCGCTCTCTCTTTCATTCTTTCTCGCAAATGTTTTCTCGGCAAATGTTACGCTCGGATTTTCGAAACTTTTTCCTCAGACCGGTGTCGCTATTTGCGTCGTTACTAGCGTTGTTATATGCGTCCCTATTTGCGTCGCTATTTGAATTAGCGATGCAAATAGTGATGCATATAGCGACGCTTTTAGCGACACCGCTTTTTGCGTCGCAAATGGCCGTCGCTATTGCCCCATTCCCTTATAGTGTCTCTTGATAGAAAAATATTATAAATATCACATTCTAATATATCCTATGTAGAGAGAGAAAGAGAGAGGAAACACATTTTAATAGTATCTGTGTGTGTGAGGAGAGAGAGAGAGAGAGTATGAGTGTGTGTGTGTGTGTGTGTGTGTATGTGTGTCTCTCTCAAATTGATAGATCTCCAATTAAGTTAATTTATTGAGGAAAATCTTTATACTAAATAAATTCTATTTAAGAACACATTTGTACCAAAAGTAAATATACGAACAAATAGCATTCTTAGGAGGTTCACTATATGTATATCATCTACATCTGTGCATTTAGATCCTATTTATAAATATCTTTATCTATGTGAATTTTTCTTGAATAATAGACAACCCTTTTCAATTCAATCTATATATAATCCTTTAATAATACACTTTTTTGTATGTAAAAATGTATAAATTTGATATTTTAAAAACATCTTATGTTGAACCTTGTGATGCACACATATATTCATGAGTGACCACCTTGAGCTAACATTTTAGAGTGACTAATAGCTAATGAATGTTGAATAAGACCTATTAATATGTAATTTGTTAGAGAGAGGACTTTATTAGATTTATTAATATGTAACTTGAGAGAGAGAGAGAGAGAGAGAGAGAGAGAGAATTTAGTGCATTAAGGGTGTAAGGAACAAAAGAAAGTTTTCAAAAGATGGCAAGGTATTTATCTCCTATATGTGTGTAAACATGTATCTAACGTAAGTAAATACTACTCTTTGTTCAAACTCTTTTCAAGCATATCTATTTTGTTAACTAATTTATAACATATGGAAACTCTACGCATGGGGGTTGGTTAACATTACACCTTGTTGACTTGCACTTGCATGGGTCCTAACGCGTGAAGGGCTAGTATATAACACACACACACACACACACACACACACTCTCTCTCTCTCTCTCTCTCTCTCTCTCTCTCTCTCATATATTTGTACGACTCTTACAACAATGGAAAAGCAAGCCATAGTCATTATTTCAATTAGTTAGTGTGGTAAGATTAGATCTCTCACGTAAAGAAAGTAAAGCAACTGATCATTCACGTGAAGCAAGACATGTGCAGTAATGGTAACCGAGAATCCCGTAACAGTAATAATTATATACCAAGAGAGAGAGAACAGACGAGGATGCCACGATATTATATTGCTTACTTATTTCTCTGTATAATACATAATGTATGAATATAACGACCAGTATTCGTAGGTAGTACAGATCGAAGGATGTGGACTGTGGCGCCAACCAACCAGCATCGTATAATGTTGAGGTGGTGGACGATTAATGAGCCCGTACGTGTATCTGGCATGGCAGCTAAATATCTATATCCTATTTGATTTTGACGTGGGGTGGCGCGTGCATGCATGCACACGCACGCCCTATTAATAATCATACTAGTTGGGCTGGCTAACGCATCATGCAGGAAGCCTGTATCATGCCTTTATTCTCTCTCTCTCAAGTCATGCAGGAAGCCTGTATCATGCCTTTATTCTCTCTCTCAAGTCACTATTGTGATCAAGATGGCTTGTCCCTTCGGACGTCTCGTTCCTCATTCCTGCAATAACACATAAGATAAAGGTGTCAGAGAGAGACAGAGAGTGAGTGAGTGAGTGAGTGTATGTGTGTGTGTACGTGTGTGCGTTTATGTCTTTGTGTCTGTCTATAGATTCATGCATGCAACATATAATAGCAGATACAAACAAGTATTCATACAAAGCTCCATATATATCCATGCATCTATACATACATGCTTGCATGCATGCAATATATCATAGCTGGTGCAAACAAGTATGCAGACAACCTTACATGCCCTCATGTATATACATGCATCCATACATGCATGCATGCAACATATCATAGCTGATACAAACAAGTATGCATACAAACATACATGCCCTCGTGCATGTACATGAATCCATACATGTAACATATACGTGTAGATGCATGCATCAATATGCTACGTGTGTGCTCCTAATTTTCACAGTTTGTTACTGATAGAACTAAATCTGTCAAACACACCAAAGCCCAAAACTAAATATACAACGATTTGGACAAATTATACTGTAAAAATAATATGATTTTAATAAAAAGGAGATAACCTCTACTCATCGTGCAGTTAGCATCATAAGTCCATAACACCTGCTAGAAGTTAACAATAGTGGGACTAAATGAGACAGAGGAGATACTTACCAGTATATGTACAAACAAGGATATGGTTGAAACTTGGATCAAGCAAGGTTATCTAACCCAATGAGCATATGTGGGAAGCTTTCAATCTCCTTGAGGTATTTGACCACTTGAAGCATGGTAGGGCGTCTAAACGGTTCATCGGAGGTGCAAAGGGTGGCCACCTGGAGGACTTGAAGCATTTTAACCCTCCATGAGCCATTGGAGATGGCAGGATCAAGCACTTCAGCCACCTTCCCTTTCTTAATCATCTGCCTCACCCAGCCAACTAGGTTGCCTCCTTCCACCTCTTTGAAATCAGCTCCTGTTGGCTCTTTCCCTGTCAGCAGCTCAAGCATTATCACACCATAGCTAAACACATCCCCCTTGGTTGTTGACCTCCAGCTCTGCCCATACTCAGGGGGTATGTACCCAAATGTTCCTGCTATATCTGTGCTCACATGTGTCTCGCACGCGCTGATTAAGCGTGCCAAACCAAAATCAGCCACTTTTGGCTCAAAATCAGCATCCAAAAGAATGTTGCTGGCTTTAATGTCCCTGTGAATTATGTGTGGTATGAATCCATGGTGCAAGAATGCTAGCCCTCTTGCAGCCCCCAATGCAATCTTGAACCTCTTGGGCCAATCTAGAACCTCCAAAGCATCAGCTCTGTTTCTAAGCCATAGATCTAAACTCCCATGGACCATGTAGTCATATACCAGCAGTTTCTCTTCTCCAAAAGAGCAATAGCCCAAAAGAGGCACTAAATTCCTGTGCTTCACCTTGCCCAAGGTCTCCATTTCAGCCAAAAACTCTCTGTTGCCTTGCATCTTCGCTGAACCAAGCTTCTTGATTGCCACTGTCCTGCCATCAGGCAACACAGCCTTGTACACTGTGCCAAAGCCTCCATCTCCAATGATATTGGTCTTGCAGAAGTTGTTTGTCACACGCAGAATGTCTGCCAGAGTGAGCCGCAGCAGCGGTCTCTCAAACATGGCAACATTGATGCTGAGGGGCTCCTTTGATTTGGTTGATAGAAGACACATACTGGGCTCCAAGGGAGTATTCAGTTTCTTATTTTCATCTTCTAACTTGGAAGTGAGCTCTTGCTTAAGCATCATCCATCTCACCAAAACGAAAATAAGGCAAAGCACAGCAATGGTGCTTCCCACTGTAATGCCAAGTATGGCACCTCTATCAAGGAGAGCTGGTGACTCTTGGTTGTTGTTGCCTCTGCAGTCAACCCCAACAATGCTCCCACATAGGCCCTTATTGTTAGCCAATGCATCCACAGAGAATCTCTTGCACACACCATTGTCCGGAACTCGCCCAACTAATTCATTACTAGAAGCATTGAAATACTGCAGACCTGTAAGGTTGCAAATAATAGGAGGAACATCACCAGTTAGCTTGTTTTCAGACAAGTCCAAATACAGAAGCTGTGAAAGAGTTCCAATCTCTTCTGGTATGTCCCCATTAAAACCATTGCTGTGCAGATCCAGATAAGAGAGACCACTTAAGTTCCCTATTACACTAGGTATTGCCCCACTGAAAGTGTTGTGACTGAGATTCATGATGCCTAATTGCTGCCACACTGTGCTATCAAATAGGACTGTCCCAAGGGTACCACTCAGCCGGTTCCCTTGCATGTAAAGCTCTATGATGCTGCTCATCTGTAACCATGAGGCAGGAATGTTTCCATCTAGCTCATTTTGACTTAAGTCAAGATGCTGAAGTGATGACAATTTGCCAAGTTCATCAGGTAGAGACCCAGACAGCTTGTTAGCTGTAAGATTGATACTAACCAAGCTGCGAACATCACCCAAAGCTGGAGGAATTCCACCTTCAAGCCTATTGAAAGCTAGGTTTAGCCCCTGAAGTTTGTGCAAGGCACCTAGCTGCTCTGGAACATTGCCAATCAGACTGTTGCTCGATAGATCAAGATTGCTTAGATTGGTAAGATGGGACATGCGCATTGGAATGACTCCAGATAATTGGTTGTTATTAAGGTACAACTCCACGACCACAATACAATTCCCAATTGAGTCTGGTATGCTTCCTGACAGGAGATTCCAGGAAAGGTCAAAGAAGCCATGGTGTTGGACATAGCTGCTGCTCGGGATGGACGTCTGCTGAAACCCAACACATACTTCTGATGGAATGGGACCAGTTAAAGCATTGTGTGAGAGGACCAGACATTCCAGATTTACAAGCTTTCCAATTTGTTTTGGGATTGTACCTGTCAGTTTATTTTTTCCCAGGTCAAGGGTTGTGAGCTGGGTACAATCAAACAACTCTGCAGGTATAGAGCCTTGCAGATTGTTTCCATCCAAAAACAGTACCTCAAGATTCACAAGCTTACCCATCTCCTTTGGAATCTCACCATCTAAGAGATTGTTACTCAAACCCAAATGTTGGAGAGGCACAAGATTCCCCGTAAGAGGTGAAAGCTCACCCTCAATGCGATTATTGCCAGCTTCAAATCCAAGTAGGGTAGTGGAACTCCATAGCTCATCTGGTATGGATCCAGTCAAATTGTTCGAGCCAAACTCTATAGTCACGAGTGGAAGCTTTGCCAAATATGATGGAATATCACCAGTCAAGAAATTATTTCCTAGATGTATTTCTGTCAGATTTGTGCAACCCTTGAAGGTATCAGTTATTGTCCCCATAAACTGATTGCTTTGCAAAGAGATGATCTGAAGAGATTTGGCATTACAAAGTTCTGCAGGAATGGGCCCAAACAGAAGGTTATCATCAACTGATAATGCTGTCAATGAACTGCAGTTCCCAAGTTCTGGAATCAATCTTCCCTTGAGTTGGTTTGATCCAAGAAAAATGTTGGTAATCATCTTCCAGCTTCCCAACCATTTTGGGAGTTCACCCTCGAGGTTGTTCCTCTCAGCAGAAAAAGCAATCAACGATTGAAGATTTATCAAGGAATCTGGTATTGGTCCAGATAAGTCATTGAAGGATAGCATGATGGTGGCAAGGTTGGTGCAGTTCCCCAACCCATCTGGGATAGAACCATTCAAGTGATTGTTGGCCATCGACAGGATGCGCAGGTTCTGAAGGTTCCCAATTGATTCCGGTAAGGGTGAGGCAATGTCATTCTGCTCCAGGTCAATCTTCTCTACATTATACAACAGACCAAGCTCCATGGGCAAAGGGCCAGTCAGCTGATTATCTGAAGCAGATAGACTTATCAAGCTCTCCAGTTTTCCTATTTCTACAGGCAAAGGGCCAGTTAGCTTGTTAAGATTGAGAATAAGATCTGTCAATCCTACCAGGTTGCCAATCTCAGCTGGAATAGAGCCAACAATGGAGTTGTTGCTGAGATCTAAATGTTGAAGGCTAGTCAGGTTTCCGAGCTGAGGTAGGAACACCGAAGTTATGAGGTTGTTGCTAAGGTCAAGCAGAACAAGGCTGGTGGCGTTGCCTAGCTCAGGGGGGATGTTAGTGAAGCTGTTAGTGCTTAAATCAAGCTCTACTAGCTTGTCTAAGTTCCCAATATCAGCAGGTATGGGACCTATGAAGGAGTTTGTGCCCAAATCCAGCCTCTCCAAATGTACAAGGGAGCCTATTTGAGGAGGGAGCTTGCCAGTGAAAGAGTTGAAGCCCAGAGCCAACTGTTTCAAGCTTCTTAAGTTCTGTATTTGGGGAGGAAGGCTTCCTGAGAGGAGGTTGTAGCTCAAATCAACATACTCCAGGTTCACCAAGTGGAAGAGCTCAATGGGGAGCTCTCCGGAGATGGTGTTCTGGCTGATGTTGAGGGTGTGGAGGCTGAGCAAGCTGCCCACTCGGGGTGAGAGTGTGCCCTTGAGCTGCATTCCAGAGAGCTGCAGTGAAGTTACATCCGAGCCGGTACATACCACACCGGTCCAGCCGCAGTATAGAGAAGGTGGGCTCTGATCATCCCAGTCAGACAATGTCTCTGCCTGCCGCAAGCCTCCCTTTAAGGCCAGAAGAGCCTCACGGTCTGATGCTCTGCCTTCTACCGAAAGATGGATGCAGCATACTGATAGAAGAGCCATAATCAGCACATAAGAAGTGGCCATGATCTGTGTTGCCATATTGTATCTACTCAGCGATACCTGAAAGCATGGCCACGCATTCTAATCAGACAAATCAATCATTGACTGATCAAAATGAAAATGAGAAAATTATTATGGTACGTTATCAATTCGTGTGCACAACGGGAATCTAGCATCAACACACAAACTCTCAGAAGTTAAGGAAAAGTACTCTTTTTTATGCGCTAATAAATAATTTATCGACTTAACTCAAACATAAATGAAACGAATTTTCGGATAGTAGGTCGAATGTTGAATGGGGCCTCTCTCTCTGTCTCTCTCTCTGTGTCTGTGCCTCTAGTGAAGGCACATTAAGGTGATCCATGTCTGATCCGAGAAAGATAACTTACTGTAACTGCTGAATTGTGGAGAAGAATGGCTGGAAAGCTGGCGCGAGAGAGGGAGCGCGGGGGCGGGGGCCCGGGGGAGAGACCCAGACAGGGAGAGCTACATTGCTCCGAATCTTGCACTCTGTCTCTCTTAATTGAGCTCTCACTATCTGTACCACTCTGTGTAGGAATCAGGCAACACGAGCCTTCGGCTTGATACTATTATACGCAAGGGTCTGAATTAACGAAAAAGACCTAGTAAATGGGAGGTAATTCGGGCAGCTGGGGGGCACCTTATATCGGGGAGAGAGAGAGAGAGAGAGAGAGAGAGTGGGTGTTGATTTGGATGTGACGTTGAAATGAGCTATGTATGAGAGAGAGAGAGAGAGAGAGAGAGAGAGAGAGAGAGAGAGAAAGAGAGAGAGACTCTCTGAGAGACCCTTTGCCTTCTCAACTGTCTGTCTCACACACATGAGAGGAGAGATACTATCACAGTAGATGCGTGTCTGCTAGGCTTTTGTTGTTGCTTCTCTCTCTCTCTCTCTCTCTCTCTCTCTCTCTCTCTCTCTGCCTGAGAGCTCTCTCTAGCTGTAGCTCTTTCTCTAGCTACTACCATGGCAGCAGCCCATGTACTGTTCTGTAATCATTTGTGATGATGATCACAAGATATCCAGAGGGGGTGAGGGTATAATAAGACAGCTTAAAAAGATAAGCTGTGGGTACTGATTGAAAGAACTCTGTGTCATGATTCACAAACAGGGAATGAAGAAATTGGCACTAGTAGAGAGAGAGAGAGAGAGAAGCAGAAAGTGTAGCTATAACAGGAGCCTGTGTGTTATCAATAGATTTTAGCAAGTGCTAAAAATGATATTCATGAGAGAGAGAGAGAGAGAGAGAGAGAGAGAGAGAGAGCCTGTTCATCAGTCCAACAAAAGCATTACCAAGATAGCATTTCTCTTTTGATGCATGCCTGACCTACCTCCTGGGCCCCCTTGCTGGCCCACTTTGCATATGCCCAAACATTGACCACCTCATGGCCCACTCCATTGGCCGGGTCTTGTTTTTTCCACAGCCTCCTTTCTTTCAATCAAACAATGGTCACATAACCTTGGTTTAGTCCACAAACTACAACTTTTGACACACTCATCAACCATCTAGACCCCGCATTTGAGAGGACCTTTTTTTTCAGTTTTGAAGTAAGTATTAATATTATATTAAACAAGGAAAAGATATGTACAACTGTAATTAGTGAAATGGAGCTTTAGTACAGGGAAGCTGCCTAGATACATAGGTGCTATCCAAAATTTACACCAATAGTAAGTCAAAAAAGAGGGTATTTCTAATCCATTATGTTTCTTCTCATCAGTGCCCTAATTAGGTATTAGAAGCTTTCTTCCTGATTTCCAGTAGAATAGCTGCAACATCCTTGTCCTCATAACCTTCTCTTGCAATAGGACCTGGATGCTGACAAACTAGCCAAGCTCCATGAAGCTATTTGATAGAACTTCTACCAATACTCTAAGAGCTAATTAAGTAAACCAAGTTGTGATGACATGGTGGGAATAGTCTAGTTGACAAGGCATAGATTTTTCTCGTTTTCCTATTTTTCTTAGATATGTTTGCAAGTTACATGGCATAGTCTAGCAAGCTTAACTTGCACATGGATAGTTTGCTCACTAGCCCCACACGTGTCTACACTAAGGGTGATGCCAGGCCTTGCTCTTACAAGAGTTGGTGGAAGTTTTAAAAGTAAAGTTAGCATGGTGTAGCATCATCTTTTGCTTCCATACTAAAAGTGGAGATCCCATTACTTGCTAGACTCTTGACAGTCTACTAATAGTTCATATACATGCAGGCCAATTGACATGCATGTGCACGAGATGTGCACGCAAGTAGGTCAAGAGTTAGGACACATAAGCCAATTAGACTTACATGAGTCCACGTGGTAGAAGATTATGTGAACACGACCAAAACTTTTAACTCGACTAACAAGTTGCATTTATGGTTGGGGGAATTGTGGAAGTAATTAGAGTACCCTCCTTTTAAGAGGGTGCTCCCTCAACTTCCAATATCATCAAAGTAGCCTCCTTTTTAGAGGGTACCCCTTCAACTTCTAGAGTCTTTAATATGTGGCATGTGTGGATTGGCTCTGTATGCTTTTTCTCTCCTCTAGCTCTATAGTCTCTCCAAGCTTTCTCAAACTCATAATTGGGCATTATTGCCAATGAAAGTTAACTTGTGCATGACTAAGAAACCTTGGTTACTCTATACTTTCATTACTCATTTATTCATGTGTGTTGAATTGTGATCTAATTGGCATGAGTGTGCAAGTCCATTAACCATAATAAGTAAATGGGCAACAGACAAGCACAAAATTCACCACCTCATGGTACTCTAATTGGAGTGATGCTAAGTACGTAACTATAGTATTTAAAGGGAGAAACCTTAAAATGAGGGTACTCCAATGGGTCTTTGAGTCCCAAGAAATGTATTGCATATTGCTCAATCTTGCCAAAGCCCATACATGTGGCCTTTAACATAGCTTACATTGACTCAACCATGTCAATTGGCATGTGTGTGTGCGCGTTTGTAAAGTTCATAAGATGTGTGGCACCACCCAAACTCCATAATTGAAATTAAAGAAATGAAGATGAGTGTTTTGCTTTGCTTTTCCTCATCAAGCTTAGAGTTATCATAGTTGCACTTTATGGCATATATGTACTTTTTTGTATGAAATTTTAGTTCATCCATAACATTCTCTTTGTTATACTTGGTTTGAAAAAGAATTTGTATTGGCAGTTAACTTGTTAGATCTAAGGACATAATTGTAATTCTAACATAATTTTGACGAATTTATAACAACCTTTCAAAATTTCCAAGAATGGACATTTGATATTCAAATTGAATTCAAATTTCCAATGTAGATTTTAGAGAACTCGATAAAATTATTATATTGCAATGCTCATATTAAATGTCATTAACCCTTCAAAATGTATGCATCTTTATATAAAAATTAGATGCATATCACAATATTACTATAGGAGGTGCCACGGAGGATAGATGAGACAACAGCTCAATTTTTGCTAACATCTTGTCACTAGCTACTTGTTTTCTAAATGGTATATGATGTAAGGACTTGTGATAGTCAAAATTGGACATGTAGCTCAATTGTGATAGTATTAGTGGGATCATGAGCATGCATTCTATAAGATCATCATGATCATCAAAATGGTCAATAAAAGTTTCGAGAGTATGATCTATTGAGGTGACTCCATTGTAGCTTTTTATCTATCTGTTAAGATCTTAAGTTATCTCATCTATTATTCACCTTTGAAATCTTAGGTTTTTTGTCAAAAGTTGGTTCATAATGTGAACAAGGTTAGTTGTTCTATGTAAATGTCATCACCTTTCTTATGCAATCTTGAACATCATGAAAGACTTTCTCATAGTTCACAATGTTTTGTCACTTGGGGGCCTAGTTTTGAGTTCTACCTCACCCTTAAAGGAAATATGAAATGTAAATCCGTGCTTTAGTTTTAGGTATGCCATTTGGGTAAAGATGAACTTCTCATTCACATGGTGTATAAATATTGTTCAAGAAGATTTCTTGTGTTATCCATTTATGTGGATGGTGACATTTGGAATGTGTGCATGAAGTGTTTATCCTCTTAACTTGGCTTCAAACAAAGCTATAGTTTTGGATGAAGTTGCTCCTATTCAATTTTCATTACATTCCATATGTTGAAAGGGATGGAAGTAGTATCTTCAAAAAACCTAGAATGCAAATTCAAGTTTAGGAAGTTATGGCTATCACCCAATAATTCTCATACAACATGTAGAATATCACAAACTTATGAACCCAAGTTTTTTTAATAAAGTAGGCACAGTCTATGTGTCATATGTGGATCTTATTTTAATTGGCATGAGAATGTGGTCTTTATGTGTTAGTTTGAGTGTGTGCTATTTGCATGATACAAAGAGTATCTCTAGTGGTAAAATCATGGAAACTAGAAAACTCATGCATGCTGACCCTCTTCATTACTACTATTTTAAGGAGGACTTAAGGCTCAACTAAACCTCAAATACTAGATTTTATGGTGAAGTTAAATGAGAGCCCCATGAAAGCTTGGTTGAATATATCAAAAGTATTATAAGGCAATTTTGGAAATGTTTTTTGCACAAAAGAATAAATAATTTGTTGTCCAATTCCATATCTAGATTCAAATATTTCTAGTCTTTGGCCAAAATTTAACCTCTAAATGGAATAATTTGTATTCTAATAAGAAAATTATTTGTGAAAGAAACCAACACCAACCTCCCAAAGAAGCTTACTTTAATTAGGAAAGGGCATATTTCTAATAGCATGTATTTATCTTCTTGCTTATTTTGTATAACACAAAGTTGCTATAAAAGCATAGACACTACAAGTGGGGATGTGTTTGATTAAAAGATGATGTAGAAGGGTTATAAACTGAACCTACTAAGAGGAAGAAAGAGAGTCTTGTTAAGTGATTCACCACAATGTCTTGAACCTTTTTTCGATAATCATCAAGAAGAAGTCTTAGAGAGTTTTTTTAAAAGTGGATTAGCATTAACTTGGACTTACATGTTCACGATAAGAAGGATTTATATTCAAATTGAATCTTTGAAAAGCTCCTTATTAGTTACTAGAATAACATTGAAGAACAAATCTCATGGTTGCTTTTAAGGAAGGCTTAATTAAACTTCCCTAAATCCTCTTTTGAAAATAATGTGGTTGTAGGTTGTATTATGGAAAAGTAGTAATTTCATCATCTCTAAAAGGATGAGATCAACTTCAAATCCATCTTTTTTACAACTCTAAAAGAGTAGAATTTCCTTCTTACAAGGTCTAGAATTGCTAGGCTTTCATCTAAAACATGGTTAAAGGCATTGTTCACTAGACCAAATATATTTCTCTCATGAAAAAAGACTTTGGAATTTCTAGTCAACCAAATTGATCCACACATGACATCTCTAAAGATAGCCCATACTTTCCAAGATTCTTTATTCATCATGCCCTTGTCACCATAAAGTGCTCATTTCCAACTAATTCTATGATGAAGTCCAACCTTCTCCATACAATTCTATAGCTTTCTCTAGCATAAAAACACCCCATTATAGTCCCAAAACAAGTGCTTTAAGGTCTCCTCCTCTCTTCTCCAAAACAGGCATAATAGGAAAATTCCAATTATCCTCATCCTATCTCTAATAGGCAACTTTTTACTTGCAATTGTCTAGAGCATTAAAATTGCTAGAGTAAGCACTAAATATTCTTCAATCTCCTCTTCCATATACATGGAACTCCTCTGGGCTCCTCCCCCTTCCAACTTTGTGTTGACTTGAGTATCCAAGTCCCATGAAAGTAATGGAAATCGTTTGTTTTTTGTGGCTACTTGCTATGTTCCCTCGTATAGTTATCTATCACTTCAAAGGGTCGTGTAGGTCATATATTATAGCAATGGGCCATTGCTCCTTGAGTGTAGACATCACATCTTACAGCCAATTGCCCTGTATAGTGCTAAACTTGAATCTTTCCTTTAGCACTTTGATACAGTGGAATTGCAATTTGCCAGGGTACTAGATATCCCTCCATCTAATCAACTTTAGCATTCAAAACCAATGACAAATCAAGTTGGACAACCACCAAACAAAACTCATGATTAAAGGCTTCACTCTGCCACCACATGTGCTAGTTGAGGGATCAATCCCTCCTTCCAGTTATATCACCCTTGTTGAGAATAGCAAATGATGCTTGCCCATAGAGGGTAGATGTATGCCCTGAAGAGGCTAGAAGATAGACAAATAATGTATGCTCTAGGAAGAGATGTTCAGAATCCCATATGCATAGTGAGTAGAGTGGTACTATCTAGAAAGCTATAAAGGCATGTACTAGGCTAACACTCATTACAAGGTAATGGAACTATCAATTTGAGTCACTATCACTGTCATTGTCCATCTTACACAAGAATGTGTTTATGAGTCCAAGCTAATCCATGTTGGAACCTAACAGTTAGTCTATCTAAGTCTATGTCATCATGAGTTGTACATTCATCTTCCATCCTCCATAGCTCTTGCCATGCTCTAGATACGTGTTTTCTGACATGGTATTAGAGCCCAGTTAGCATGGCATAGCTCTCTTTTCACTCCTATTCATCTCAATCTAGCTCAGTTTCAGTGTATGGCCCCCATTCTTCACTTGAATCTGACAATCACCTTGTGGCAGCCATAGTCAGGACTACACCTACCCACCTTGGAGCTTCTAGATCTCTCTCTACAGGCCATATCTTCCAGCGATTCCTTCTGTAGATATCATCCTTTGCTCAATGCGCTTCCTCTTGGCACTTCAAACACAAATATTGGTGGTCTACATCTCTAGCATTGCAAAAATTGGAACTCGTTGCCCTATTTGCGCATGTGTCCTGACGTATGGATGGACCTACGCTTGCGTGTTACGATTCACCCTACACCTATTGGACATTTGAAGCCATCACATGAGCTTCCTCCTGACAAGTTTTGAGCCCAAATGCTCTACTACTATAGCTATTATAATCAAAGAAAAACCAGTCAATCAAAAACCCTAACTCTCAATTCTCCATAGCCATTTGGGTTGAAGCTCATAAAACACTAGATTTTCTCACTCCTGCCACTTGAACCAAGTTCTTACCACTCAGATCTAGAGTTTCCAACAAAGTCAAAACTTAGGAAGAAGATTTGGAGCAACCCACCTGAATTCAAGCAATCCACCTGAAGATCAAGAAGACCGCTTGAAATCAGGCAACATCAAGCTGGAAATCAAGCTAGTATCTCTTGATATTGTTTTGCTTGTGTCTCTTGACACATTGAAGTATATCTTTCTTTGTTGGATATTCTCATATATTTTTAGTTGATTTCCACCATGGGAGGTCATCATACAAAACTCGAAGTTGGTGGTACCATTGCTTAAGGGGGACAAGAAGAGAAAAGTCAAAGTCAAAGAAGCTGCAAGAAAAGTAAAGCATGACAAAGCAAGTAAAATAAAGGACAAGATGTTGTATGATCTCATTAAAAAATCCAATGCAATGTCAAGCCATGAGTCAAAGCCATATGAAATCCCAAAAGCTATGTATCCCAAGATTTATGAAATAGTTCAACAACTCATGTCAAGTCACAGCAATGTACCCATCTCAAACTCACTAAGAAAGAAAACTAGAAGGACCTCACAAAGAAGACTAGAGCACAAAGAACAAGTCAACGATGAAAAGCATGAAGACCAAGAAGGAGCCTAAGAAGATCAAAAACAACCAGAAGATCGAGAAAAGCAAAGGATGTCAAAGAAGCATGAAGAAGATAAAGAAATTTCTGTTGTTGACAACAAAGAAATTTTCCCATAGTCGATCTTTATTTCGCGTAGTGGATCTTATTTTCCCATAGTGGATATTTATTTCCCATAGTGGATGTAAAAGCCCTTACCAAATATGTAAAGTTTCAAGCCTTAACTTGACTAGGCTACCAAAGAGCTAGTCTCCAAGGCCATGTCATCATGTAGGGGGGGCAAAAGCTAGCAAGGGTAGAGACTCATTATTTGAGGGGGGTGTTGAGAATAGTAAATGATACTTGCCCATAGAGGCTAGATGTATGCCTTGAAGAGGCTAGAAGATAGTCAAATAATGTATGCTCTAGGAAGAGATGTTCAGAATCCCATATGCACAGTGAGTAGAGTGGTACTATCCAAAAAGCTATAAAGGCATGTACTTGGTTGACACTCATTACAAGGTAGTGGAACTAACAATTTGAGTCACTATCGATGTCATTGTCCATCTTACACAAGAATGTGTTTATGAGTCCAAGCTAATCTATCTTGGAACCTAATTCACTTGTGTAACAGTTAGTCTATCTAAGTCTATGTCATCATGAGTTGTATATTCATCTTCCATCCTCCATAGCTAGTGCCATGCTCTAGATCCGTGTTTTCTGACAACCCTTCAATTATAGTCATGTTGTGACTTCTTTCCATGTTCAAAGATCTTATATGGTGCCTCACAATCTAATATTGACATCCTTGTACAAAAAAATCTCAATGATCTAATTCCTTCCAGTTATTCCCCCACCTTAGCCTCCATGATCAATTTCTTGAAAATAATAGCCCATGGTTGGTCAATACATAGCCTCTTTATAGTAGTTGGAATAGCAAGTTCTAACTTTTCCTTTAAAGACTCTAGACCTACTCCTCCCTTTTCTCTGGGTTTTGTTAGTTGGTCCTAGAGAAAAGTTGTCCATCCTCTTGAGCATTTGATTGACTAGCACATACCTATAGAAAGCAGTCTCCACCTAATTCCACGTAGTTTTGGAGAATGGCATAACAATATCATTAAATGTAATTAATAGTGTCAAAATAAACTTTTAAAATATCAATTTATTTGCATTGAGAGCCCACATGCTTCTAATGAAAATCTTTTCCTCAATTTGATGTATGAACTAGTTAAACCTCTATGCAACCATGATGCCTACACAAATGGGAGCACTAAAGTATCTCATCACCTAACCTTTGGTCCCTATTTGAATCCAAATTGAGGTAGTAGGGTGGCATCTCCATTCCACTCAAGAGCAAGGACCTTAAATTTTTCATTGCTAATGTGAGTGAGCCAAACAAAGTAGCAAATTCCTCATAAGCCACCATCAACTTGTCTTTGGATTCATGCTCCATCTTAACAATGTTAGAGTTATCATTGGTAAATATTTGCATTGTGAAAATATTCCCACCCAAAAGTAGCAATGCCTTGATAGCTTCAGCCTATGCCTTGTAATCTATGTGATCCAAAAGAGGTTGAGCAATCAATGCAAAAAGAAGTGGAGATAATGGACATCCTTGTTTGATGAACCTTTGGAGGTTAAAGAATCCTAAATAATAAAAATTACAACCAATTGCTATAAATACCGATCTAAACACACAACAATTAGGACATTGGAAAAACTTCTATTCTTTCAGAAGTTGGAACTCAATTTGGTGATAATCTCTCATCGTGGCTTCCTGATACTCCACTCTAACTAACCATGTATCCTTCTATTCAACCAAAGAAAGCAATAACACAAGACTAGCTTCAAGGTGTAGTGAACTCACCTTCCCACGTTGTATTTTGAAAGCTTGAAGGGTGGAAGATGATTCCATAACCTAAACAACATAATCTAACATTATTGCTCCTTCACATAGCCCACCAAGTACGCCCACAAAAAGAGAAGCGTATGGAGAGAAAGAAGATGGAGAAGAGCTTCACCTCACTAGATTTCTCCCTATTGTAAACTTACAACCTCATGCACAACTTCAAACTGAAACCTCTTACCATAAATGGACAGAAAAAGAAGAAAAGCAAGAAGATGATGTTAAAGAGCTCCTCTATCCCAAGTCCTTCACTCAAGACATCTCTCACTTTCTCTCTCTTCGTCACTCTCAACAATGAAGACAAGATGTGATCGCATAGAAAAAGGTATTGCATTCTCCATAGTCACACCAACGGAGCTTTTGGATTATGAATGTATACAAGGATGATCACAACCATAGTAATAATGTATACATGAAGTAATACAAGTACCCAAAATAATATATTGAAGCTCCAAAAACAATAATCGTCCAAAGAATAAATCTAGTACTTTGACTTTACTTTCTTTGAATGCCTTTGACTTTTTCTTCCATATTTCTTGTTAACAACTACAAAAGCATTTGAGAATAAAGCATTAACAAATTTCCACACCACTATAAGTCCTAATTAATGAAAGCCCAACTAATACATCATATGATTATCAAGATCTAAATCGATGAGACATTAGCCACCCCCCATCTGCATTGCATGATCTATGCCAAACAACATATTTAAAAATACATCATGAATTCTCCTCGAGAGCACAAACCCATGCTATCTCCCACAAAGCATCTTTGAGAGAACAAAATTAGTCCTAAGATACTTGGTTTTTAGATGATCTTATAAAGAGTGTTCATTGTTATTAGTAGTTGAAAGTGGCTACTTTTTGTGCTACTTTCTCTTTTATATTAGCCTTATCAATCCTATGTTTTTCTCTTTTGGAAAGGTGCGTAATCTACTAACATCACTGGCCATTTCACAAACATCTGGGGCACACACATCCCAAATTGCAGACAATGCTTCAAGGGGTATGTCATCTAGACCAAGTTCCCTCCCTCTTTTCATTTTGCTCAAAGTAAATTGCAATTCCTCCTTTGTGAAGAGTCTTCTTAGAAACATTGTGATGCCCTTACAAACCCTTGTCTTCATGGCTCCAAAAATTTGGATAATGTCCTCTCATGGTCCTCCACCTGCTCCAAGGAAATGCCTACAATAGATGATAGTTGCTTCATAAACACTACGGCTATCTCTTCCTCATCTTTGATTATTTGGCTACTCTCATCCTCTATTTCCACTATGGTGTCTCTTTGTTTTTTATGCTTTAGTGCCTTGAAAAGAACTAATCAGTTGATTCTCCCACCAATGTGTCACAAGCCCTCAATTGTATCTTACAAACTGAGGCTCATCTTTTATTGCGATTATGGTGTTTCTTTATCGTTTACACTTCAGAGTCTTGAAAATTTTTGATGATTTGATTCTCCCACAATGTGTCACAAGCCCTCAATTGTATCTTACAAGCTTTAGAACCTTGAAAAAAAAGGATGATTTGATCCTACCACCAATGTGTAATGAGCCCTCAGTTGTATGTTATAAGCCAAACGTGATTTTCAACATCTTGTAGTGAGTGATGAAGGTAACAATCACCAGAGTCAATGCTAAGACAATTAGAAATAGTAGCTCTAAACTTAGATGCAACCTTCATGCATTCCCATTCTCTAGCAACCTTGGCCCTTCCATGCTCCGTTGCTAGATTGATGATTGCTTTAATAAACTTCCACCACCTATGTTCTAGACTTCTTGCCAGCCTTGAATTAATCCACCGTGCACTCTTCACGTTGGCCAAGAAGTGTGTGTCAAAGAGGTGTGAAACTAAAATGGTTGATGTGGGGGCCTCTAAATTTTCTTCTCACACACTTGATTCTATAGATCATGATAATTGGAAGATTATCTTAATCCATGTACTTAGCTAAATCATTGAACTTAATGGAGACTTAAACATCGGGGGAGCACACCTCTACTACATTACTTAGGTAGAATCTATATAGGTGGACCCCTTGCTATATGTCACCAATTCTCCTATTACACCATGTGAAATTTTTGGAAATTCTTAAGTAGTTAATCAGATCCACTAATTGCATGATCTGCTCTAGTGATTGATCTCCACTCTACTTTCCCCTCCTCAAACATGCTCCCACTACCATGGGATCTATCTTCTCATTTTAGCGCATCATGTTCCAATTGCCTTCGAGCATGGTCGCTTACCCTCGAAGTTTCTTTGCACTTTGCAGGCATATATTGAGAAATTGTGAATTTATTCACCGTCCATCAATACTTTAGCACTAGCTATTGAACTACCTTTGTTTGTAAGGGTTCTCGCTAGTGTTAATGTATCCTTTATGAACATGAATGTACCTCCCCTTGATTCAAGATACATGTATATCCTTTAAACTCCATGATTGGAAGAGGATCCAATTTAAGTTTGTGAATCATGAGTACCTCTCAGTTTCTAATCCTAAGATTTTTGTGGCAAAAGCATTTTTCTACTCATTAAACAGAAGCCTTAGATGTTATAGGATATTAATGTGAGTTTTCTTGAGGCCATGTCCATTATGGCGACTCTATCTATTGGAAGCCAATTTCCCCAAAGGGCCATATAGATTAGTAAAGGCATGTGCTCTTCTAGCAAGATTATTAAGTTTAGGCTTTTGAAATTTTAGGTCTCCCTTATCAATATTGACATTGCTTGTGCCTATTCTCTTCCCACAGCAACGTCATTTTCCTTATTCCCAAAAGCATCACTATCTAGCATGCTACTATTCTTTTCCTTTGCCTTATTGGCCTACCATTCTTCTTTATTATTTGCTTCAATAAGCATCTGGTCCTCCTTCCTTTGCTAGGGACACTCCCTCTTAGTTGTAGTCAATTCTTAGATGTTTTTGCATTTGTAGTTCTGCTCTAGTGAAGCTTCTTGATATTCTTCCCCTCATTCTTCTTGGCTTCATGGGACTCTTCCTTTAGGCCCAACTTCTTAGGGCATGCTCTTATGAAATGACCTAATTTGTGACAATGGTAACAAGTATTAGGGAATCAAGCAAGCTTAACTTCACAAAAATTTTCAAAACCTCTAGTACCTTGGATTTCCAAGATATTTGGGGGCTCATTACATCTATCCAATAAAAAGCATGCCTTTCACTCCCACCTTGAGTTGGCAAGTAAAAGCAGGACATAAAGAATCTGCCCCAGTGCTAAAGCACTGGCTTTCACTTTGCCCTCCAAGATTGGATGCAAACTAGGATATGAGGCCCATATTGGGCATTCCATAAATAAAATATCTTTTGGGGAGAAAGTAGTAGATCAAGGAAAGCAATACACCAAGTTGCATGTAAAGCCCACTAAGCATGATAAAATGCAATCTTTCTCCTTTAGAGATCCTAGAAGCATCATATGAAATCCTTTTCCAAAAAAAACAATAATTTACCAAGTCAACATGGGCTTGAAAGGTACTAGTAAAACACAAACTAAACTCATCATTTAGAGATACCTTACCTATAAAATATCACAAACACCTACTCTTGCAAAATCAAAATATTTCACACACACGGGTTCTAAAGGAAATGAAAGGTTTGCATTTTTCACCCTTTAATTGAGAGAATACAAAGACTAATTCTTTACTTGATTGGACTTTTTCAAGTCCAGCACTATTGTAGGAGCCAGAGTTTGGAGATCAATGCTTCTTGCCTTCTTCTGGTTGTTGGTATGAGATTCTATGCACATGCTAGCATTGTCTAGGAGCTTTTAAATTTGGGTTTAGAACCCTCACCTTGAGTCTAGTACTCTCCTAGCCTCTTTCATTACTTATTTCAGGGCAAGAGAAGAGGCAATTGGCTACCACTTCTCAAGGTTTAAGGTAGACAATTAGATGGAGAAAATCTCCTTCTCATGCCCAACCTTTCCTAAATTCATTGATTTTCTATTTTCTGAGTTAGTAGAGGCTTCATCAACCTTATAGGAATCATGGAGAATATGTTTGATAAAATGGGTCTCTCAAAAAGCTTAACCTAGTGCTAGCCACCATGCTCATACTATGCAACATGGGTTTATAAAAGGAAGAACCATTTTCCTATCATTTCAAATCTCATCTTCACCATTGTTGTAGCTTAATATCCCAAGAAAAACACAGTACTTATGAACCTATATTTGGAAAAAGAATTTGGCAAGAGTCAATTTGACTACAATTTGAAGTGATATAATAGTTTGGATTCGTAGCCAAACTCGTTATTTGGTCATCATGATATCTAAGGATGCTCAACATTTGATGTCCGTTATTGGAAACCTAAACAATGTGACCTTTATTATATGCCACCAATATCGAATAGGGAAGGATTTTCCATTAGCATTTTCTATTTCATTTGGCTATTTATCCATTTTTGTATGCTTTGCAAAGGAAAAATGGAAGAAATTGGCCAAAGGTTAGTAAACAATACTCGATATATAGAGTATTGCGGAAAATCCTTTCCAAATGATATGTTTTGAATGTTGCATGCTTCAAAAAAGTAACTTGCACACAACTTTTCAATTTATTAGTGAATCTTTATTGGCTTCATGTGTAAAGCTTAATTTTCATAAATATTCATGGTGTCGAGTTTCTAAGAGAGACATCTATTATTATGACTAGCATGGAAGAATTGTTCCAAGGGGTATTATTTTAGAGATCTTGTTTAGGCTCTTATATTTCTTCTCTCTCTATTTACAACAAATAAATGGTTATCAACTATGATTGAGAATATAATTTACAAGTGGAAACACTACGCTTGTTGTTTGGGGGTTCCATTACCAGGAAACTATGCATTCATGAGGTATTTAAAAAGCCACTTGCACTTAAAATATTTTCCTAAAATTACAAGAACCCTTTTCTTCATATAGTTACTGAATTATCAAATTTTGACTCTAGAAAACCCCTCATGTAAATTTCATTATGCATTATTTTCCAAAAACTAAGATTTCAAAAATCCCACATGATGACTCAAGTGATAGAATTACATATTTCAAGGAGAACAGTCATGAATTGATCTTGGTATCTAAAAGTGGGGATCCTTTCTACATATCTTTTATTAGCATTGCTCTAATGTATGCTATTACTTTCTTAGAAGGTTTCTCAATTTGAAATGCTAAATGCTATATTTAGAGAATTTTCCTATGAACTAGCATGTTTGCCCAAGGAGTTTTTAGAAAAACCCTCTACTCATATGTTATAAGGTGATAAAATTACCTCTCTTTCTTAAGAAATAGGATTTTAAAACTTGTGATTAAGAATCCCCTTCTATAGGTGTAATCTTATAAATTTTCCCAACTCATCATACATAAAACACCCCTCTTAGTGGACTCATGTGATATACTTACATGTTTGGAGGTGCATGCCCCTAGCGCTTATGTTAAATTGATGATGTTAAATTGATGAAGTTGTCTATGCCTTTGAAGTTATGAATCTAGAATAGCATATGAATGCCACTAAGTTTATTTTTTGAATCATATCTATAAATTAGAACGTGTATTAGACTTCATGGTTTTTTCTCTCTACTTCAAGCCAAAGCTCGAAGGCATGCTTCTATAATTCATCTTTCTCTTAATAAATTTGCAATAAATGAATCAATTTTCATGCCATAACTAGAATTCCCTATTGAAATAAACACATTAGATTAATTGAAAAAGTAGTTATACTAGAGGTGTGTATTCTTTTCACAATAAGTTGGAGAAGGGTAAGACCTTCAAGAGAATTAACACTAAGTATGAATTTTATTAATAACTATTTTTATGGGCTTGTTCATGAAAGTAATTGGGGCATCTTTTCATCCTATTTACGGACGTCAAAGATATTATCTTTCTCAAGAGGATTTCAATAGTATTTCAATGGACTAGTTGAATGTATATGTTACATGATCACTCAGTAATTGACTAAGAGCTAAAGATATTTGGAGATGAAACCATGATGAAGGACAATTGACTAAATGAGACATGAAGATGTTGAAATGTATATTTCACCTAAATCAAAAGTTTTATATAGAATTTTTTATTAGGGGTATTCCTACCCAGGTACGATTGGCAAAAAGAGGAGTATCTAGTTCTTAATTATCTTTTCATAAAGTCAAGCTTGAGGCCATGCCACACCATTTTGGAAATTCTTATTCTCCACAAAAATATGGCATTTTTTCTCTTCTTTGTTTTTTTCAAGTATTGTGTCTTAACACTAATCTTTTGGAGTGGATGATTGGTTTGTTTCACACTTGGGATAGAGATGTGTTGCCATAGGTGTTATATTATTCATAGCATTCATTAATAATAAGAAGAGGAATGAAAAAACACACAATGAAAAAAAAATCCCATACACTCAAAGTGCAAAGCTGTTCACAACAATAAATCCCTTTGCTTTATGTAAAATCTTTGATTTTAGCATGAAATCATTTAACCAAGGACTATTCAACATTTCACCCATATTTAACCATGACATGAAATCATTTAATCAAGAACTATTCAGCCACATGCTCTTACAACCAAGGACTATTCGACATTTCACCCATATTTAACCATTACATGAAATCATTTAATTAAGAACTATTCGGCCACATGCTCTTACAAGCAATGGAAATATATGCCAACCTAGCTAGTACAATGTGTGCATGACTTGTGCAAGGGTAGGTTCAACTCCCACCTTAGGTGAAATTGCAATGTCTTTAGCTTCGATTTTACCATTTTGTAACTAGATAAACCAAAAATTATTACATGTGCAATGGTGACTTAAGTAAGCCTAGGTATTTCTTCTTATTATATTGAGGGTAATCTAACTTTGTGAGTGGAAATTCATCATTCAAGAAGAAGCTAAAAAATGTAAGTATACCTCCCTCCTTATTGTTAATGCCAACAATGCTCACCTTTAGTACTTGGTTGAGATAGTCATCTAGCAAAAGCTCGTGTTCACACATTGTGTAAAGTTACCTAGAAGACTATCTGTCTACATCTTACACAGAGGACTTATGCAAGCTCGGGCTAACACTTAAGTAATAAACTACACTGTCTCTAACTATTAGTTATATCACGGTTGGTAAGATATCACTCCCCTTTATCAAGGACATGGATGTCCATTCATGCCTTCTTTGTTATACTCTTCATCAGACCTATATGAGGGCTATGGTCTTCCATAGTATCTCCCTTGATCAAAAGGATTCCCTTTCCTCCACTTTTTGAGGATATATGCTTCTTGAGTCTCCCAAGTGTTGCTTATTAACCTTTACTTATTTTTTTCTTTTTTCTTTGTTAACCTCCTTGGGCTTTAGAAGGAATCTATACTATAATGTGCTAACCTTTTTAATATTTAGAATGCATGATGAAATAAGTTAAAAATTACCTTTACTTTCATGAATCAAGTAGCTTGATAAAGTTTGTCACATTTGGCCTACAAATTTAGCCCAATGGAGAAACAGTGGAAAAATATCCCAAACTAGACAATGTCACACAACTCCATAGGATTAAAAGGGGCCAAGATGGCCCCTTGATGCAACCAATAGATTTTTTCCAACACTTTTTCTAGTCGTTTTCACCAACAATGGCCCATATTTGTGTCAAAGATGAGATGTTCACACAAGGATGAACCATCCCCTGGTCAAATATAATGTTTAAGACTTGTCAATTGGATTGCTCTCAAAACTACGTGCCATGTTCCTATTGTTGAGGAAAGTGAGTTTCTCTACAAATATCTAGTCTTAACCTAGCCTTTCCATGTTGCTATGTAACATAATAGTAATACATTACTAAAGTTGTCACCATCACAAATTAGCAA
The DNA here is from genome assembly GCF_053477565.2 of Lygodium microphyllum. Lineage (NCBI taxonomy): Eukaryota > Viridiplantae > Streptophyta > Polypodiopsida > Schizaeales > Lygodiaceae > Lygodium > Lygodium microphyllum. The sequence goes on along the minus strand of NC_141157.1, from coordinate 82,878,426 downwards.
GGAGGGACCTCAAGGAAGTAACTAATTATACAATACCCACATAATGCACATTCAAGCCCTTATATACAAGTTATTTTGATGTGTATGCATATTTTAGTACTTTGGATTACCTATATAAAAAACACATGTTTTGTAGGAGGGTCTCTATACATACATTTTTCTCTCTTGTAGGTTAACTACCCCCATGTAAAAGAATGCGTGTAAATGTATGTTTTTGTGTACTCTTATTGAGGAGCATATCTTCATAACTATGCCATCTAAACATTTAGATCACAAAAGTTAAAAATATGTTGCATGATAGAACACCTTTGTAAAACCCAATCACACTAGGGGAAGGCTCTATCAAGAAACCCATCTCTTTCCACTTACACAACTACGTGTGACCCATAGATTGTTGTCTTTGCTTATGCTTGATGAGTCCTCATAGGTGATTAGTAATGTTACCAACATGCTCAAATGAAGTAGCCTACTCACATCTTTAACATGGTTAATCACACTCTCCCAAGTGGTGAGTTGTCTTTGAGACCACTCCATCCTCCATCTTCATAACATTTTCTTTGTTTAATGCCCAAAACTCACCATGTGTTTCTTGTAAATAAGAAATCTCCATATTTTTTATATTGTCCCAAATGTTTTCTTTACTTTTTTTGGTACGAAATACTTGCAAAATTTAAGGCAAGGTGTATCACCACATAGTAGCATGTGTTTATTGGCCTTTTAGAACAATAGGTACAACCTTTATGCAATACCCTTATTATCACATGTTCCTCTTTTAAGATTTCTGAGTTTCTATCAAGACCTCACTAAGATAGATGTTAATAAGATGCTATAAGGTAGCTTACAAGTATTTTGATTGGATCTTTTTGCTAACATGAAATGGTACTTGCACTTGAACCTTTTTAGAAAGGAACATTCTTTAATCAAAACTTCAAGTATTTTTTTGAGTTGTCCCAAATTTTGCAAGAATTTCAAACCAAGCAAGTAAATTAAACATTTCCATGTATTTTCATGATCTATTCAAAAGGTTGAAGTGCATGTATCCTTTAATGTTAGCCAAAAGATCCAATCACAATACTTGTAAGTTGTCTTTTAGCATCTTATTAACATCTACCTTATTGAGGTCTTGATAGAAACTCAAAAGACCTTAAAGAGGAACTTGTGATAAGAATAGTGTTGTGTAAAAGCTATATCTCTTGTTCTAAAGGTTGTACCTATTGTTCTAAAGGATTAGTAAACACCTTGCTTCTATGTGGTGATACGCCCAACTAATTGCGCTTATAACATTCCCTACTTATTTCTTTATTCCTTGACCATAAGTCATCCATGAACTTTTTTCCAAGACTCTAGGATGAAGTTCACTACTCAATGGAAAACAATGGCAAAAATATGCTTTGGTAGGCCGATAGTGTGTAAAGACTAGTAGACAACAAGCCTATTCGCCACTTTACCTTCACCTCCTTATGTGTAAAGGGTTGTGGATAGGGTAGCTTCAAGCCACCCAAATAGGTGTGGCCTTGAAAAGGCACACATTTGAGTGCCCATGGAAGTGTGTGACCAACATACGACTTTAATGTGTCATCTTGTTTTGGTGGGGTAAATGTGCTAGCAACATGGCAATTGTCAATAACCCACAAATTCTCGAAAAATATGTTAAAATGAAGAAAGATGGAGACACACTGCCTTTCACTTCACCTACCCTAACACACAAAACAATTTTGAGATGTCGTGATGGTAGATACAAGATAATTGATGCCTCCCACTAGAATTGCATGTGTTACAAAAGTCAGTTGGTAAAGGAGGGCAGAAGCGAACACTGCTAAAAATCAAAGGTGTGCTAGAAGAGTGGTAGTTTTTCAATCCATCCCACTCTGATGGGTGAATGGCATGACTTGCTGCTGTAGGAGAATGGCTTCAGTATCACAACCGGAACAGTACTAGTGACTCGCCCTTGAAACAATAATATGGCTTGTTACTATTGTGCATGAATTGTCTGAGTATCACATCTGGGACACTAGTGGCTTCCCCTTGAAGCAATAAAATGACTCTTTACTGTTGTGCATGAATGGTCTGAGTATCACATGTGGAACACTAGTGGCTTCCCCTCGAAACAATAAAATGACTCTTTAGTATTGTGTGTGTTATTGGGGGTGGGAGGGGGACTATGGTGGTGTGGTTCTTGTGCATTTTTTTCAAGTGTGTACGCTCGAGTGGCCCTTGAAACATCTCGATTCTTTATTTGGGAATGTTCATGTTTATGCGGGAATACTTGAACGTGGGATACGAAACACGCCATCCACACCAAACAGAAGAGTGACGCACTCCCCAAATCTACGAGAAAGAGAGAGAGTCTGAGAGAGAGAATCATATTTGCTTTATTGCCTTTTCTCAAATCTGCACGGGGGGGGGGGGGGGGGGGGGGGGGGGGCGGGGGCGCGCGCGGGGGGGATTTTGCTTCCCAAGCAACGGCATGTCTCTGTCTCTCCCTCCCGAGTCCCCCCCGTCCCCCCTTCTCTCTCTCTCTCTCTCTCTCTCTCTCTCTCTCTCTCTCAAACAATACAATACAAAACAAACAAAATAAGGCTCCCGTGTGGCGGAGTACAAAAGGAGAGAGAGAGGGGGGGCCCGGGGGGGGGGGGGGAGGGAGAAAGGGATAGGCGTCCCTTTCCTTGTTCCTGCAAAAGCCTACCACCAAGCCTTAAGTCCCCAAGTGGGGAGTGAGGGTATCATCATCATCATCATGCATACATCCATTCACACGGTACTTAGTACTTGCCCACCCTTTCAAACACACCCCATTACCTTAGTGAGTGAAGTGAACCTTTGAGAAAGTTGGCCATAAAAAGAGAGAAAATAAAAAAATAGTGCCAATAAGGCTGCATGGCTTCACCAAATATCCGGACAAAAGGTAGAGCCATTTAGTTGTGCCACTCTAATGCTAGTCTAGGACAATGGTCCAAGTGAACTCAACGTTGAAACTTAGGCTTCACCATACTCTTTCTTGAAGCAGGTGATGCATTGTCCGAACAAGAGGTTGTATCATTTATTTTGTGCAACGCGATGCTCAACTAGGACATTAGTTTAAGCTTCCTAGTACTATTATTTAAAGATGATGCACCCATTGGATGGGTCTATGGGTAGTGCCATGCTAGTGGAACTTCCTAGACCTTCTTTAAATCTACCAAGTAAATTGAGTATTGGATTTACTACCAAAAGAAGGAAAGTTGAAGAACATGTTGGATAAGGCTAACTTTACTTGAGGGCTTTCAAGTATAGTAAGTGTCCATGGGGTGGCATTATCCTAAATTTGGCATGAGCGAAACAATTCAACATGTAGATGGGGCATATAGGTTCAAAACAACCTATCAAGTCAAAAACAACTTGTGGTAAAAGGGCATGAGACTACAATAGTTTCAAAAGTTGGAAATCTCCTAGCATTTTAATACTAAAGTATTACGAAATTCAAGGTTGAAGGTTTTATATCACTTTCTCATGCTCCCTAAATAATATCCTAGAATTATCCTCATAAAACCCAAGTCTTTTGTAGTATAGGAAAGTTACTAAATGTTAGGATTGTTTCCCTTCTTGTATATGCACCATGGCCATTGGTTATATGTATAGAACTTATCTTTTAGCTAAACATTCTATGTGAAAGTATGTTCCTTTAAAGTTGAGGATACCATAACCCACACAAAATAGCACGTTGTCAAATAGTTCTTTAAGGTCTTTATAATCAACCACATTGATGATCATCATCATGCACTATGCCAATTAACTTGCTCACATGCGAAACTAGGTGAAACTCCAATTTTAACATCCTTTTAAGTATTACTAAGGCGCCCCGTGCCTAGACTCGCCCCGGTGCTTCGCGCCGGGGCAGGCACGATTTTTGCGAGGGGAGCGGGTGCTGGACGCGTGGCACCTGCCCCCGCGTTCTCTTTCTTTTTTGTGGGGGAGGTGGGGAGCTACCCGCTCCCCACCTCTCCTTAACTAATAGTATAGATGAATGACCAAAATTCCCAAGAAAATTCTAAAACTTCTCTTAGTCAACAACACAAATTACTTATACATTTCCAAGTTGACCTCTACAAATGCTAACCTTTTCACATCCTTCAAATAATCTCTCTCACCTCAAATTCTCTAGGTTTCCATGTTAACTCCTATAAATGCTAACCTTTTCACATTTGGTAAATAAGTTCTCTTACCTCGAGTGCTCTAGGTTGGAACCCATACCTTGACTTGAGTGAAGGATATTAGTGTTGGGAAGGTAATATTCTAGAATTGATGTTTTCTCTTATGCATGCCCAAAGCTAGTCATCCAAAAGCAATATACTTGAAGAAATTAACATTGTAATTATGTCATTTTACATTTTGAAGTAATTACCAACACGAGATATTGTTACCTTTAATCAATATTGTTGTTGCATATGTATTGATTTGGACTAGCTTTATGTATGTCAACTTTTCCATTTTTATACATGCCTTGTGGTAAAGTTAAGGATCATCTTTAGAAGCTACAAATGGTATTTAATGAATTATTATCATTGCTTATAGTGAATTAAAACTTTTACATATATAATAGGTTGCAATAGGTGTTGCATTTGTGCATTTATAAAATAAAGTTATGATAATTAAAGGTTGTGGAAAGGTGAGAAAATAATAAGTATCCATTCCATCTATGCGAAAGATTAACATGTCCTTTTTGTAAGCTAGTGAAAACAATTTGATAGTAAATGTGATTAGGTGGGTGCTTGCAAATAACTTGACCAAAAGAGAAGTACATTAGATAAATGTAGCTACATTAATGCTCAAAGAATCATCATACAATCGAGCCTAAAGAGGATTCACTTACAAGTGATACACAAGGGATAAATAGAAACCCCAAATGATCCTAATTCTCCTTAGTTAGAAAATTACATACAAAATTTCTAGGTTATATCTGATTGGCCTCCAAGATTCATTAAAATCTAGGGACTATCACTAAGCTTTTACCACATAGCACCAAACTACTTACTAACTCATTCCCTTTGCAAATATCTACTTTATTGTTTTATTACAATCAAAGGTAAGCATGGCAAAGCGGAAAAGGTGGCCTAATAGAAGGATAAGATTAGAAAAGGAAAAAAACACAAGGGAAACCTTAAAAGTCGAGGCAAAGAGACAAGACAAAGGCACATTTTAAAATGTAAAGGCACCCCCAATTTTTTGTAAAAGAGCACCAAGCTCCCTCCTATGCAAGTTGTAAAGAATAGATGGGCATAGGTGAAGGCATAATGGAAATATAAGGGAATATGATAAGAGGACCTTGGAAAGATAGCTAGTTAAGCAAAAAAGGGGATGGGTGCCCAAAGGGATAAGGGCATGTATAAAAGCCAAAAAGTGAATAGAGAAGCTCATTCTTGGTGTGTGGTAAAAGTGTCTCTCCTCTTCTTCTTCTTCTTGCTAGCTTATGCTTGTGTTTGAGAGAGTGTGTGTGAGAGTGTGAGGGTGAGGGACTGTGGTGAAGAAGCTCTCCATATTTCCCCCTCTTCTTCTCTTCTATTTTTTTCTCTTATCTTGTGTGTGCGGCTATGGAGCATGGAGCTTAAAGGTGGAGGATTGAGCAAGCTTGAGCTTGATGAAATTTTTATCCACCATGTAGACACATGTGATACATCTCATGCCACTTGGGAATAATTGGACACACTGTTTGGTGCCCAATCTAATCTTCAAAATATAGATTTTTGATTGAGTTTTTCACGTTGGATATAAAGACTAATACATCCCTTGTAAATCACCTTAATTATATGGAAAGCCTGCTAACTCAACTTGTAGGGATTAACTTAAAAATGGAAGAAGGCATATGCATTGTTCAAGAGTCTTCCTCTAGAATTTGGTAATGTCTCCACCACACTAATTAATATGCCACATCCAAAGCCAGTAGACTTCAATGCATCACTCCTCAAAGAAGAGAATTTAAAGCTCAAAGGTAAAGAAGAAGCAAGCACTTCAAAGGAAGAATAGGTTCTCTATGTTAACAACAAGAACAAAGGAAAGAAAGACATTGTTTGTGACCTTTGCAAAAGAATTGGGCATACTAGAAAAATTTGTGATGCCAAGCAAAGATCACAAATGGCCTACCTAGGAACTACCAAAGAAGAAGAAGACACTCAAGAGCAGAAGGACAAGCCTCATCGGTCCTTCTATTCCCGCTATTCAAGCCAACTTTTTTAGAGCATTTTATGTCCTTGCCTTAATGTTCTTATCATAAGCTTTGTAACCCTCATGTAACCTATGCACCATAGCCTTTGCACACTTAGTGGGGGCCTTGTGACAGCCCCTAGCTTTATATGGTTGGTTTTTCCATGTCTATACCTAGCAAGGTTCTACTCATGATAGCCTATGTATACTCAGTGCTTTTTATGGTTGTGATCGAGCAGGGATGTTGAGAAATATGCCATCACACTCCTATGATAGCCTCTTTTTATAGAGCCATAGGGCAACGGACATCAATAGTCTAGGAGAAGCTGCCTCTATCCCATAGTCAAAGTGTGGGAAAGTGCTACCATCATGGAACTATAAAACAATGTACTTGACTATCATTTGAAGAGAATGATATTATACATTATACTTTCAGTCTTCTCCATTTCTACTCAAGATTGTGTTTATGAGTCCAAGCTAATCTATCTTGGAACCTAATTTACTTGCGTAAGAGTCTTGTCCAGTCATTAGTCATCATGCTTCTTGTCACTGACTTCTAACCTCCATAGCTAAACCTTGATCAAGGATCTGTGTTTCTCAACAAAAAGAAAGCTAACAAGTTAGTGTTTTCTTTGGCTAAAAAGATGCCAATGCTAGCAACCTTGGATAGAGATAATAAAAGGACATATGCAAAAATTGTCCATGATCAACAAGGTAGATAGTAACTTAAGGGAAGAGATATTGACGTGCAAACAAGCTTTGAAAACAAAATTCAAAGAATTTGATTGGATACTTCCATTTTAGTATTATGGAAAGAGATACTAAATGACCTATGTTTGTGAGTCCCAAATTATAGAAGGAGAATCTCCTCTTTTTGGATAAGTGTATGGCCATTTGGAAGCATCAAATGTTTAATAACCTAAGTGGCATGCCTGAGTGGATGGCAAAGGTATTGATTGATGGATTGATATTTATGAACGCTTAACCCAAGTTGAAGATCTTGCAACATTAGAAAGGAAGAAGAACCCTAATCACAATGATCTTCAAGCTCTACAAGGCATCCTAAATAGAAATATGAGGAGTGGCCTTTCTTAGAACTATCTTCAATGACCACATTCCTAATTTTCTTGGCAAGAACAATAACAAAATGATATTTATCATTCTTTGAGAAAGATTGAGAATTAGGTATTCTTGGCTAAGGTCTCGGCATGAAAGAAAGGATGAGAGAAACATGGATTACATCTCCCTCTCGTAGGTTAGACTTTGTAATTTTGAGAATTGTCACTCTCAAAGTCAAATCTTAGCAAGATCTTTAGTATGTGACCTACTATCCCACTTTGCAAGATGAGTTAGAAAGTGGAACAACATGTGTTTTGGGACTATCTTGAGACAAAATATTTGTGGAGAAAGATTAATAAATGATTTAAGAGAGTAGGCTTCGATGATTGTACATCTATGAGACTAGTCTTTTTGGTAAACTACAAGGTATGGATTAAGAATCCCTTAAGAGCTAAAAACATTGTTATATTAGTTATCATCATGTACATTTAGAACTATAGGGACTTGTACATCTTCAAGTGAACTTGAAGCTCCTAGTCTCTTGGAGAAACCTTTAGTAAGTGTCGCATATCTATAATGAATCCTCAAAAGAGGTAAGAGATGTGCTAAAGGGCACGAATTCTTTGCTAAATCATTGGAAATTACTCTTGCCTAGATTAGGTCTTTAAAAACTCTTTTTGATTTATGCAATAAGATTTGTTATCTTGTAGATAATGTAGGTATTATTTTCATAGTATTTTTTAATTAAAAAGGTTTAAAGTTTGATTAGTGTAAATAAAGAGATAGAGATATGGATATACACATGCACATGCATGGGCGCACATATACACACAAATTTGGTCATATTTGAAATTAATTATTGAATTAGAGCTCTAATCTTTTATCTCCAGACTCTACTCCCTTTAACTACTTTCTCTTTTCTCTCTCTACTTTTCTTTTTGCTATCTGCTCTCTCTAGTTTCTCTCTCCTCTATTCTCTTTACTCTCATTATTCTCTCTCTCTCTCTAATATCCACTCTAGCTATCCTTGTTTTTGCTTCCTCTCTCCTCTTTCTACTTTATCTCCCTTCTCTCTACTTCCTTCTCTCTCTCCTTTGTGCTCTATTCTCTCCATTTTACTCTCTTCTCCATCTGCTCTCTCCTCTATACTCTCTACTCTCTACTCTCTATTGTCTTCTCTCTCTCCTCCCTCTCTTTTCTCTCTAATCTCTCCTCTCTTCATTCTCTTCTCTCTTTCCTCTTTCTAGTCATCTTAAACAAATCATATGAAATGTTTCTTGTTAAACAAATAATAAACTATTTGATCTATTAAAATAATAAATATTGATTTCATAATGAACCAATAATCTAAAAAGCAATTGCATCTCTATTATTTTTATATTTAATAATTAAATATAAATTTAATTTATTCAATACTCAGTAATTATTAACTACTCTAATAAAGAGCTTTTCTAGCTACCTCACCAATTACATTGTATGCCTATATAAAAAAAATCTATATGTCAAAATGATTAATATTTATTTATTATCTCTTTAAATATTCTCTCTCCTCTCTCGTTTCTTTCTCATTCTCTCTCCTCCTCTCTCTCTCATTCCCTCTTTTCCTCCCTCTTCCTTATCTCCTTGCTTTGATCTCTCTCTCTCTCTCTCTCTCTCTCTCTCTCTTCTAAATACACTCTCTCCTCCCTTGACCTCTCTTCACTTTTTCTCCCTTAACCTCTTCCGTTGTTTCTAAATATTCTCTCTCCTCCCTTGAACTCTCTTCCCCTCTCTTCATGTTTTCTCTCCTCTCCCTATCCTTCTCCTTATCCCTCTCCCTTTCCCTCTCTTTGTCTTCTTTCCCTCTCCCTCTCTTCACTCCTCTTGCCCTCTCTCTCTCTCTCTCTCTCTCTCTCTCTCTCTCTCTCTCTCTACTTTTTCTCCCTTGACCTATTTTACTTTTTCTAAATATTCTCTCTCCTCCCTTGACCTCTCTTCCCCTCTCTTCACATTTTCTATCCTCTCCCTATCCTTCTCCTTATCCCTCTCCCTTTCCCTCTCTTTGTCTTCTTTCCCTCTCCCTCTCTTCTCTCCTTTTACCTCTCTCTCTCTCTCTCTCTCTCTCTCTCTCTCTCTCTCTCTCTCTCTCTCTCTCTCTCTCTCTCAATCCAAACAAAAACTTTAAGAAAACACCTAGACCTTTATTCATTTAAACCTATATTCCATGTTTGTACTCAAAAACACCATATTAGAGAAATTGGGAATCTCTCAAGTTCCACTTTCAAATAAGGGGTAAAGATTTGGCGATGTGGCTAAATCTTAACCCATGCTTCAAAGCAAGACTTGGAAAGACAACCTATATAGTAATTAGGGTAGACTCCACTTTCAAGAAAGGGGATAAGATTTGATTATGTGGCCAAATATTAACTATATTGGGAATTCCCAAACTATATGAGAATTCCCAAAATCCCTAATATAGTGTTCAAAGCTTTTAAAAACATATCAAGGAAGTGAGAAAGAAAAAAGAATAGTAGGGTTTCAAGTGTACTTATCCAAAATATTAATGGTGCTGAAATAAGAAAAATAGTAAACCCTCAACCAAAATGTTTCTAGAGGACATTAGTATGCATACCAAAATATGCATTAAAAATATTTTAAATTGCATTGGTGTATCTATGTGTGTCAGGGTGTTTAACAATATATATCAAGGCTTGTATTGATGGATATATTAGCTAATAATCTAATAATTATACTAGTGAATATGTTTGTTTAAGCACTTTTCATCGATGTTGATTAGATAGTCATCAAGGGTGATTGGATCATGATTGAGATTATTTAAGATTTTCTAAGTTTTTTATCAAATATATATTTAATTTGGTGTATTAAAAAAGATGAAAATGTTTACAGGGTCCAATTAGCTAGGAAGCAAATTGATTGGCTAGTGATGTTGGTTGTTTGAGAGACTCTTGATTAGGGGATTAATTGGATCAATTTACATTGGAACCTAACTTGCAATCGATTGTATAATCGTATGAATGTAAAGCACAATACTCATGTATTGGTATATATATATATATATATATATATATATATATATATATATATATATATAGAGAGAGAGAGAGAGAGAGTGTGTGTGTGTGTGTGTGTGTTATAATTACACGTTTGAAGTAGTAAAAATAGAGGAAATATCCAAGAGGCAAAGAAAAAAAAAGGAAAACAGGGAGAAGCATATCAAGGACAAGCATCAATGAACTTTCAAGAAATTAAAAACTTGAAAAGTGCATGCAATGAAAACTAGCAAAAGGCCAATGTGACTAAAAAAAATCCTTAAGATTATGCTAATATTGTAATATCACATGGCCTAAAGGGCAAGGATGTAAAATTCATTTTTTCCAAAGCATAGGGCTCACTCTCTTGCATATTGTAAATTGATGTGCATTTAATAGCATGGTTGAGTGAGTCAAGATTCTTTTTTGAAATTTAGATAGTCTGATGGGTCTCAAGACCTCGAAGATGAGCTTGAGAGGAGCTACGGATAGTAGGAACCCATGGGAAGTAGGCCTAGGCCAAATGTTAATATCCAAAAGCTCATATATGAGCTTGAAAAACTCTTAGTGTAAGGATTCCAACAACTGGTAATCAAAAGCTTATCTCTTTTCTCCTTCTCTATGTCGACTCTATCTCAAGAGCTTTCTCTATACACGCAAGCTATTCTATAAGATAGGTAAGGTTTCTTGAACATGCATGCTTTGCTTCTTCTACTTCTTGCCTAGAACCCTATCTTTTCTTCTCTTCTTCTTGAGTTTTCCCAGTTTGAGAGGTAGAGAGACATAGAGCCATTAACATGAGCTTGAGAGAGCTAGAGGGGACTTGAGAGACAAAGAGAAAGAGCAAGAGAGAGAATGAGAGAGAGGGAGGGGACTTGAGAGACAAAGAGAGAGAGCAATAGTGAGAATGAGAGAGAGAGAGAGAGAGAGAGAGAGAGAGAGAGAGAGAGAGAGAGAGAGAGAGAGAGAGAGAGAGAGAGAGAGTATGTGTGTGTATTTTTCTTGGCCTGAAGGACTAATGAGGAGCTACAACCTTATATAGAGTTCATGGGATCGAAGGAGATGGCGCTTGCAAGTGCACAATCAATAGGATTGAATCTTGGAAGCTCATTAACGAATGACTAGATTACAACACTTAGTGAGTTTTCTCGTTTCAATTATGTCTTTGATCTCTTATGCTTGCTTGAAGGGTTATAGATATTTATCCAAGACTAACTGAGTGGGTAGGAGTAGATGGTAGGAGATATTGCAAAATGAGATATTGCAAGATATCTTGGGTAGAGAGAGCACACTATTGATATGCATGGTTCCATCTAGATGTGGCACATAGGCAAAGTGCACCTACATTTTGGTTCCATTGCCAAAACTTGACATAATCTCTTTTTTTGAGTCTTCAACCATGGATTGTGGGCGGAATACGCTAAGCTGCAAGATGGGCTTGATGCCAAAACCTCACACATCATAGCTAGGAAGAAAAATTGGAAAGAGACTAATACATGGTTGTGTGTTGCTATTTCACCTTCTTAGAGTAGGATTGGATTTTCAAAAGATTGAGTAGATTAGGAAAATCTCTTTTTTGCTTCATAAAAATTGAAACTATAAAATGCCAACAATTGTCATCTCTTGCATAATGGGCATTGGCATATTTTTGGCATGCTTCATAGAGTAGGAAACCATAAAATTACAAGTTTTTTATTATTTTTATTTACCAATTTCCATTCACCTTCATCATGCACTCTACAAGAATATCTTGGGTGAGGTGTTTGGCTGCAATTAGCTAGTGTGATCAGTACTAGTAGATCCATAAAAGCATTTTGTGTATGAGTGTGTTAAGACCACTATTTGTAGATAAAAATATTTTTAATAAAGCATTAAAATATGGTCCAATTGCTATAGTGTCTTAAAGTGTTCTAATTTTTTATGATTTTTCAAAATGCTCATAGAAGTGGTAGTGCCCACAATAGTTAAGAACATTGTTTGACAAGCAACTGCATTGTTCGACCAAATTATAGAAGAGTAAGAATTAACCATAGCAGGCCAAAAACCTACAAATCATTGATTTTTTGGATATTCCAAAGTAAGTATGTAAATAGTAATGTTGGTGTAGTGGAAAATTTAGGAATGTTTAGACCTTTTTTATATGTTTGAAAGGTAGAACGTCCTGACTGGAAGCAGACAAGCGAAAGTAAGAGCAAAGCGAGCTCTATGGTGAATGGAGTAAGAGAGAAAGAGATAGAGGCACAAGATATAAATAGTCACAATGTGTGATTTCCCTTCCCTTATTTAATGATCACTAAAAGAATAAAGCATAAAGTGATAGTGATGGGCATCCGCCACCTATAGTGTACATGTGTGCGATTATAGTATATGTAGTACATACAAGGTGGAATAGGCAAAGAAGTCTTTACTGCAACAACCTCCTACTTAAAGGAAAATGTGCCTCTATTGAGGATAGAACAAGGAAAAATTAACAAAGTACACGTATACATAAAGTCAATAGGATGAGGAATAGACATAACTCATCCTACGTGCATCACCTTTTTAAGGAAGGCAAAACATTCTATTGAGAGACTTTTAGTGAGCAGATGTATAGGATCTCATTAGTCGAGATTCGATCATCTCAATAGACTTGTCCTCTACCTCCTCCTTGATGAAGTGATAGCACACCTCAATGTGCTTTGTCTTTGCATGGAAGACTAGATTCTTGGCAAGCTAAATGGCACTCATAGAATCCTAATGTAATATAGGAGTAATAGTATATCAAGGTCTACCATGAGACGGTCTAACCATAGGGCCTCCTTGTAAGCCGCAGTGGGCTACAACAACATACTCTGCCTTAGTAGTAGATAAGGCCATGTATTTTTGCACCTTGGACATCCAAGAAATAACACCTCTAGGAAAAGTGAAGACATACCTAGAAATGGAATTTCTACTATTTGCATGTACTATATATTCGAAGTTAATATAACCCACAACTATAGTATCCTAGCTACCATAGCAAATGCATATATCTACAGTGACTTTTAGGCACATCATGATATCCTTCACGGCATCCCAATGTCGTTGTCTAGGTGTAGCCATATAGCATGCACAACTTCCACTACAAATAGTATGTTAGGGTGAGTGACTGTCATGGCATACATCAAACTACCCATTACATATGCATTAGGAAACTTGGCCATCTCAACCTTCTCCTCATCTGTTTGGGGACAATTGGACTATTTTATCTTCACATGGGAAGGTAGGGGACAACCAATAGGCTTAACAACCTGCATATGGAATTTCTTAAGCACCTTGTGTATGTATACCTGGCATGACAAGTAAGGGTAAACTTTAGAGCGATCATGCATGATGCACATACCAAGAATATGCAAGGCTTTCCCCATGTCTCTAGGCCATACTACCTCTCTAACCTAACAACCAATAGCAATACATGGGGATTTTTTAATCAAATGTATGATAGTAGTAGTAACTACCTTAGCCCAAAAATATTGTGATAAGCCTACTTGACTAAGCATACTGTGGACTCTTTCTTGAATGGTTTTATTCATGTGCTCTACAACACCATTTTGGGGTGGGGTGTATGGATAGTTAATTGATTCTTAATACTCCTCTCATCAAAAAACTACTAAAATTCTTTTAAATATACTCACCCCCATTATCAAACCTTAGGCATTTCAACCTATACCCAAACTAGTTCTCAACAAGAGCAAGCCAACACTGAAAGGTAGATAAAACATTTAATTTTGACTTAATAGGATATGCCCAAACCTTATGCAAATAATTATCAATGAATGTAACCAAATATTTCATACCATCTAATGATTGACATGGCATAGGACCACATATATAAGAGTACATAAGAGCTAGAGGCTCACCCATGCACCTAATGCCAAACTTCTTATGAGAATTATGTGTCTATTTGCCATAAAGACAATGGTCACAAGAATAAAATTAAGAATATGTTTCTAAGGCAATGAGGCCATAAAGATGCATATGGTATATCAACCATAGTCAAAACATGGATAGGAGACTGAGATATAAATAAAAGGTAAAGGCTTGTAGCCTTGGTACCTCAAGCAAAGACAAGTTTCCTACATGTAATCTTCCATGTGGAATTACCAAAAGATACATAATAGCTTGTATCATCTAACTATCTAGCAAATAAAAGGATTTTGGGCAAAGATGGTGTTGAGATATCGAGCTCCACTCATGATATGCCAGGGTGACCGTTGTGCATTTATGTCACCAACTTGTTAGTTGTAGATGCGGTTGGTACACCGCCCATGAATAATAGCTAGATGACAGCTATCCTTATCTACTCTAGTTTGTGGCTCAGTTAGTATGCCACCTTAGTTAGTTGAGTTTGGTTTGAGACCCATATATAGGGTTCTTCTATTTCTTTGTATGAGAGTTATTTTTAGCTTACACAACTAAGAAGAGGAAAACTATTTTCAGCCTCCACCTCTGTGTGTATTCTCCCATTATGCAAGCAAGAAAGCTACAAGTGAGACTCCTTCCTTCTCTCCCACAATCTTGACATAGTATCAGAGCCTTGTTCGTGGTAAGGAGCTAATTAAAGCAAACCAAGTTCGCAGTGTTCTGGTAAGAGGACCAGTGTTGCTTTCATTTTTCTATTTTGGGAGCAAGTCTCTGCAGGTAGCACAGTTGGAAAGTGCAAGAGTGCATTATCTCAGATTGAGACACCCTTCGCGGTGTAGCAAGAGGGCAGTATATGCTGCGGGTAAGGGCTCTAGCCCTTGGTATCTCTGCTTTTTTTATTTGAGGCCATTTCGGGGCCTGTTTTGGAGGCGGAAGTTTTCTGCACGCACTCAAGAAAAGGCCCAATTTTATGTTGTGCGACCACTGTTCTACAGGTCGGTGAAAAGTTACTGTAGAAATTGCATCGTATGCCTGTGCGCAGAGACATTCGGAGTTACAGAATCATCCTTGTTGCCTGTTGATGGAAAATCATCACTAGGAAGTGACTATGTGATCAAATACCACTTTCGTCAATTTTGCAGATTTGCCCTTGTGAGGCTGAAGCTGTGTTCTTTGCAGTGACAGAATTTTTTGTAGTGTTCTGTAATGGCGTCTGATTCTCTTTCACAGATTGTCATTGAAAAGCTTGACAAGAACAACTTCCAAGCATGGAAGTTTAGAATGACGAATTTCCTTATGGGAAAAGGATATTGGGAATTCGTTGCAGGAAATGAAGAAGAACCAGTTCTTCCTAATGTTCCCAATCAACAGCAAATGCAGGCATTTAAAGCATGGCATGAGAGAGCCAGGAAAGTTATGTACTAGCTGTCTATCAGCATTTCAGACTCTATGATTGTGCATATTCAAGATGCAAGTACGCCAAAGGAGGCATGGGATACTTTGTCAAAAATGTATAGCACAAATACGCAAGCCAGGAAAATGCAGCTCAAGGAAGTGTTGCACAATGTGCAAAGAGAAAATATGAGCATCAATGACTACCACATAAAGGTGAAGAAGATTGCAGATGCACTTGCTTCCATTGGGTCGCCAGTGGAAGATGATGATTTAGTTTCTGTAACCTTGAATGGTCTAGAAAAGGATTGTGCATAGTTCCGAACATCCATTTTCGTCCGTGAAAGATTTCCCGATTTTGAGGAGTTAATTGCTCTTCTAATTTCTGAGGAGCAGAGAAATGGTGGTGCATCTTCTTCAGGAGGAACTTCAAAAGAAGCTGTCTTCTACTCAAATGCTGGAAGAGGTAGAGGTAGAGGTAGAGGAGGCCGATCTGGAGGCCGTGGTAGAAATCAGAATATACAGCAAACTCAAGAAAACCAGTCCTATGGAGGAGGACATGGTAACTCTAGAGGCAGAGGGAGCCAAAGAGGTCGTGGTGGATGGCAAAGAGGCCAAAATGCAAACAGTAATGTTGAATGCTACTACTGTGGTAAAATGGGTCATATGGTTAAAGACTGCTATAAAAAGCAGAATGACATCATGAATGGAAAATTGAAACAAGGGAATTATGCATCTTCTAGTAGACAGGGTGATGACAAAAATGAGCATTTGTTTATGGTGCAGCACATGAACAATTCTATGACAAGTGCAGAAGAAAGCAACGATGTATGGTATGTTGACTTAGGTGCATCAAACCACATGACAGGTCATTTAGAATGGATGGAGGATGCAAGGAAAATGGAAAAACCAAGATTTGTGAAGACTGGTGATGATACTGCACATCCTATTGTGCAGATTAGAAAAATTCCTTTGTCTATGCAGGATGGAAAAAAAAAATACCTGTCCGATGTATTTCATGTCCCGAATATCACCAAGAATCTGGTTTCTGTTGGTCAAATGGTTGAGCAAGGCTTGGAGGTCAGATTTAATCCTCATGGATGCTTTGTTGAGGATATGAAA
Source organism: Lygodium microphyllum (assembly GCF_053477565.2). NCBI lineage: Eukaryota > Viridiplantae > Streptophyta > Polypodiopsida > Schizaeales > Lygodiaceae > Lygodium > Lygodium microphyllum. The sequence goes on along the minus strand of NC_141157.1, from coordinate 82,861,765 downwards.
AATAAAGGTCGCTTGATAGCAAAAGGAAAGAAGAAGAACAGAATGTTTACGTTGGATGCAGACATGCCTGAATTGAGTGCAGCAATGTTTGCACATGGGACCGGTGTAGTTGCAGATATTAGTATTTGGCATAAACGCATTGGTCATGTTAATGTATAGCGACTTAAATCAATACAGGCCCAAAATATTGTTGCAGGATTACCTAAATTCAAGGTTGCAGAAATGCATAAGGTATGTGAAGCCTATCAATTTGGAAAATAGGCAAGGAAACCATTTCCTAGACATGTTCAAGAGAGTAAGAAGCCATTGGAATTAATCCACTCTGATGTGTGGACTACTAAAGCTGTATCTCTTGGAGGTTATCATTATTTTGTCACTTTTATTGATGACTATAGCAGAAAAGTTTGGGTGTATTTTATGAAAAAGAAAAGTGAAGTTTTTGGACATTTCAAAACTCTTAAAGCTATGGTTGAAAAAGAAACAGGCCTGCAAATAAAATGCCTAAGGTCAGATGGAGGGGGAGAGTACCTCTCAAATGAGTTTGCAAGGTTCTTGCAGGAGCATGGCATAAAGGAGAATATTTATGCAGTCATACCCCACAACAAAATGGAATTACAGAAAGGAAAAACAGGCATATTGGAGAGGTATCTCGTGCCATGCTCAACAAAAAAGACTTGCCAGATTTTTTCTGGGCTGAAGCAGTTGCTACAGCAGTCTACATAATGAACAGGACTCCCACTGCAGCAATACATGGGATGACTCCAGAGGAGAGGTATACTGGTAGGAAACCAGATATTTCTCATTTGAAGATTTTTGGTTGCATTGCCTATGTTCATGTGCCAAATGAGTTGAGATCCAAGTTGGATCCAAAAGTTGAGAAGTGCATCTTTATTGGTTACTCTCTGCAAGCAAGCAGAAAGGATATAGATGCTATAACCCTTCTACTCGTAAGTTTACAGTGAGCAGAGATGTTGTTTCTGATGAGATGAGTAGCTGGTATAAACCAGTAAATGTGATTGATAATATAGATGCACAAAATGGTAATACTGCACAGAATTCATAGCAGCAGGCACAAAATATTAGTGGACCTGGAGCATCCTTTAGCAGTGGTTCACATTCTTCGCCATGGACAGGTAGATTGAGATCAGGAGAATCTTCTCAAGGCAATGCAAATAGTGGTATTCAGGTATCACGAAAAGGAAAAGAGAAGGTAAATCAACCC